>NW_004949186.1:139431-153266 GCF_000317375.1 Microtus ochrogaster
CCAACCATTGCATACAAACACAGTTTGTATAATTTAGCCACAATAACTTCAAAGTTACAGAGAAGCATCTACATGCCAGCAGCCTAGCAACCAGATGACCCCAAGTTCTGCACTGTTTTGCTACCCACAAGCTATGAAAGCTTGCACAACATTTAAACTCCTGGAACCTGTTTTTTAAAATCTCACCCTTTAGCCATTGCACAACACTTGAAAATTAGTCTGCACTAATTGTACAAAATAATGGGTTTGCTATGACATTATCATGCATGCGTATAATATAATTTGGCCATGAATACTCCCACGCCCGGCTTACTCATCTGATAAGTAAAATGAAGGCATGTTCCCTTCTGGAGTTGTTGTGGGTGTTTGGATAAAACACCACTGTGTTGTGACTCCAGAGGAAGGACAGGAGGAACTGTTTGGATTCGACTTCCGAGTCTAGAGTGGAGAGGCTGCTCTCGGACACAATCCTTTACACTGTTTCCAGAATGAACCTTTTCCTACCTATATGAGAGTGGACTATGTGTAAAGTACCATCCAAAAGTAAGGTACACCAACAACATGAAATAGAGAACACTCGCTTGATTTTTTTTTTAGTGCCTATTTTTGTAAAGTCCTACAATTCCCATGACTTTATTTGTGCGTGAATTTTCTAACCACCTGAAAACACGGAAGTGAGTTACCTGGGAAGACGGTAGGATGGTGGCTGGGTGAGGAATGCACCCTGAAGGACCCCAGAAAGAAGTGAGAAGACAGGCTAAGGGGATGGGGGCTGAGGTTCTTGTCGAGCTGGCAAGGATGAGCAACAGCACAGAGTGCAGAATTTGGCACAGCGCAGGGGCAGCAGAAGACACATTAAAAGACCCACTGAATTTAGCACTTGCAGGGAGGAGGGGATGAAGTCAGTGGGGCAGGCAAGTGAATGAAGGTCTGGAAGTAGAGCCAGTTCAGGCAGATGAGGATTTATTTTTGTTTTGTATGTAGGAGTGTTTGCCTGCATGTGTGCCTAGTGACCACAGAGGCCATGAGAGGGCATTGGATCCCCTGGAACTGAAGTTACAGATGGTTGTGAGCTGCCATGTGAGTGCTGGGAATTGAACCTGGGTCTTCTGGGAAAACAGGCAGTGCTTTTAACCACTGAGCTATCTCCCTAGCCTCACTAGTAAGCACTGGTACCCAGCCCTGCAGATAACGATTTTACGAGACTTTGCAGAGAACAGGCTAGGAGCTGGAGTTAGGGTACGGGGAGCCTGTTCTGTGGGGTTCTGTAAACTGGGAGCATAGCTACATGCTGCCAGAGGATCCCACAGAAGAGAGGGAGAAGGTACTAGAAAGGAGCCACAGGGTAGTGGGGTGCCTGTGAAGTGGAGGGGGTCAGGGGAAGGCCAGACAGGAGGCTGAAGTGCTCCTTTCTGGTAACTTCTTTGTTCTGTGGGAAACGCAGAACTAGAAAACTGTCTAAGAATGAGTGTGTTTGTTGGGGGGGAGGGGGCTCAGTTCTTAGGAACATGAAGACTTCACAGAGCTCCTTACAGAGACTGGGCTTCAAAGACATGTTCAGGCTCAGAATTTCTGAAAGTCTACCTATGTTCCTTTCAATGGAGGTTTTGTAGAGAGTAGCTGTGTTTAGAGGTAACTGAAGACAGTCTGCTGGGTTGGGAAGGAGATCAGGGGAGACGAGAGCAACAGAGTCGACATGAATTCCAAGAACGGGAGGTAAGGAGAGCCCCTAGGTGAGTGGCCTTCCCAAAGGTGGGCCTGGCTTCCCCCAGGAGCGCACGCTTTTGCTCCTCTGTACTCTTCACAGCACCCTGTTCTCACTGCCCATCAACCCAGGGACGTTCTGACCATTGCTGTGTCCCCGCCTGGTGTGTTCAGGGGTAGGAGTGATGCCCACAGCCGAGCTGAGCAGTGTGGCCTCTCTTGTAATATACAACCTTTGGAATGGGTATTTAAAGGGCACAGGGAGCGCTGTCCTGTTTATGCAAACTGGCTTTTCTGATCTGGAGGAAGACTGGCACACAGCAAGGTATCTACTTGAGAACAGAGACTCTCTGATCCGCACGACTGGGCAGGTCATGCTCTGAAGTGCTGTGCTCTTTATGAGGAGTGTGCGCACAGCATTCTGTTTTAGGGAGCCCAGCACAGAAAACACCTTTCCCTGCATTCCTATCCTCAGACAAAAGACAGGTAATTATCTAAAGCATTGCTCAATCTGAACAAAATGGAAGAGTGACCTTTCTGTCTGTGCCAATCAGTGCAGTGATGTCAGTGGCAGCCGGCCAGTGGGCAGGCCCAGGGAATGCTCAGGGAAGCCTGCTGTAGCTCCACAGCCAGTCACAAGTGCCATAAACACAGAGACTGTTTAACAGGCAGCCAGACCTGCAGGGCTCATGGTCACCCTAGGGAGTGATAAACGTCCCCACGGGTACACTCACATAAACTGAGACGCAGTGAAATTCTGTTGAAAGATACTCCCTGTGCTCAATAAACCTGAAGGTTTCAAGCCTGAAGGATGCTGGTTAGCCTAAGCAGGAAAATAAATCAGTCTGGCAAGAAAAAACAATCATTTGGAGTGCTGGTAGATTAACCTAAGCGTACAGGGTATTGAATTCAGTGATTTAAAAATCACATGCTTGCTGGTTGAAAAATCCCACTTCTACCTTTATGCCATTACAAAATGCACTTTTGGGGTAAGAGAGGGTAACAGGGATGTGTGAATATGGTCTAAGTATATTATATGCATGTTTGAAAATGTCAATAAAATCCATTATTTTGCATAACTAATATTACCATTAAATAATAATAACAACACATAGTTAACACTATGACTAAAAACCATGAGAAGCATGTATTGCTGCCTTAGCTACTTAATGCTGGACCTGGCGCTTCTGTCTGATGTGTTTCACAGTGTGAAGCTCTGTTTGGACTTGCCTGTTGTCTTCTAAAAATGAGAAATGAAAACTTACGGAACTTTTGGGAACTGACATTTTGAGCTTGTTGAATCAAAATACCCAAAGAACCGTTTAATTTTACTTAAGAAGCTAAAACAATCCGCTTCAGGCCAAACACTAAGTCTGGAATTAGCTGGAGTTGGCTGGAATTCTGACCTTCCTTACATGTCCTAGCTCAGACTTCGGACAGAGTTACTGTAATGTCTGCTCACTGGAGCGGGGCCAGCACTCCTGTGTGACCATTCTAGCCTATGTCCCCGCCCCTGGGCTGGGGCAGTCCCAGTTAGCACTGGTATTCTCAGTATAATAAGATAATTATTATTGTGATCAAACCATTTTATTTAGAGACTTAGAGGCGAGGAAGGGCTGAGGAGGTCAATGTGATGGGATGTCCTCTGCAGGGCAGAACTCCCTGTCTGTATCACTAAAAAGTCTAGTTAAATGATTAAAGACACTGCCGTCAGCCTAAACAGAACTGCATGCTAACTCTATCACGGCTGGACACATACACACAGCTCCGTCCTTGAACGAGGGGACTGTAGTATTGAATTAAACCTTGTTTCTCGGCAACCATCAACATGGGCAACACTCTTATTGTTAGAAGTGAGAGACTAAGAGTTAGACAGCCTCCTGGTAGGCGGACAGACAGAGAGAGGGGCCAAGGCTAGGTAATAAAAGTGGTGAACTTCCAAGATAGCCACTTTCTCCTTCATCCTCCTGACTTGAGAAGAAAATCTGGCAGCTTATAACAAGGCTTGGTAGGCTTCGGTCTCCCACCAGCAGGCCCCATGGATGGACTGGCTCAACAAGGTCATGGCTGGGTCGGGACACATTACACACAGTTGTGGGTCCAGCAGCCATCCTTCAAACTAAAGCAGGGGATGAAAACTGCAGAGTTTAAACCCCCCGCCTTCTGGACTTTTCGGCTGAGCCCTCCCTCTTGCAGAGGACCTTCTTTCTGTGTGTCTGCTGCATGTGTGCATTCCCTCATCCCCAGCAAACACCCTTCTTCAGCTACTGATTGTGTATGCTGCTGTTGACCATGCTAGAGATTTCTCCACAGCTATGTTACACTTGAGAGTTTTTCCTGCCTTTTCTTTCTCTAACTGGCAGAGAAAATGAACCTGATCAAGACCCCTAGACTGTATCAAAAGCATATGTGTTTACTTAGAAAATATGTTTATTCCAAACCTACATCAACAATTTCTTGAATGGGAATTCTTTAGAATTTAAAAAAAAAAAAACAAACAAACTCTTGAATGTGTGTGCATGTGCAGGCAGGAGTGTATCATGTGGGGGACAGAGGTCAGTGCTGGCTGGGGGACTTCTGGAGTTAACCCCTCCCCCCTCTGCTTTTGCTTCTATGAAACAGGGTCTCACTATGTAACTTTGGCTGGCTTGGAACTTGTTATGTAGATCACACTGGCCTTGACTGAGATATCTGCTTCCTGAGTGTTGGGATTAAAGGTGTGCATCACCATACCTAACTTTTTGAGGCAGGGTCTCTCACTGAATCTGGAGCTCACCGATTTGGCTTGGCCGGCTACCTAGCAGCTCCCAAGATCCACCCATCCTTTTGCTTCTCTCTGTCAGACAAAGGTGACCTGGCCAGCTATGGCCACTCAGCCTCACAGTGCAGCTCAGCTTCCATTAATCCTTAGTGCCCCCATCATCTTCTGCACAACCTTTGTCTTCCCTGACCTCTTGCCTTTTCTCTTGGGAAAAAGTCATTGGCCTCATGTTCTTCTTCTAGCAAATGGACCTACACTTTGGTTCCCAGTTCCATCCTTTTTGTGGAGTGATGCTAAACCTGTCTAACTTGGTCTCCCAGCAACTGTGGGGCACCAGGCTCCTAACTGCATTTTGCTTGCGTTCTCAATAGTGAGAAAAGATAGCAGAGGCATCTCATCTTTGAATAGCTGGTTCCTTGTACAATGTCTGATACCAAACAGATTTCCAGCAAATGGTCATTAAGTGAATGGCTAATGACCGAAGCTCCTCCTTCTCATCAGCTGGAGCTGCACTTCCTTCCAAGTACCACTTATAGCCTATCTCTGATCACTTGTTAGTAGGAAGGGGGTGGGGGCTGAAGTTCACACAGTGCAAGATGATCATGCTTGTAGAAGCACCTAAAGGAAGCTGGGGGCTGGGACGGCTTGGTTAATAGGGTGCTTGATGTGTAATCATGAGGACCAGAGTTCACATCCGGCACCCATGTAAAGCTGGGAAGTATAGTGGCTGCCTGTAGTTCCAGTATGTGGGAGGCGGAGACAGAGGATCCCTGGGATAAGTGACAAATTGGTGGGTTGTGGGTGCGACTGAGAGACCTTGCCTCAATATATAAGGTAGAGAAAGAACAAGCAGACACCCAATATCAATGTCTGGCCTCACTATATAAGTATATACACATAAGGCCACACCCATGAGAACATGTTTACAGAAATGCATGCACACAGCATACACAAACACATAGCAGCATTTCCATTTTCCTTCTAGCTGGTTTGTTCGAAAGGACTGTGTTGGTAATCATTTTTCCACTTAAAATCCTCTTTCTAATTTCACACAGTGCTCGTGTGTGCTGAAAGAGGCTCTAGGGTCTGGCACCCCCATAGGACGTAGTGTAAGTAAATTTTTAGCAAATGGAAGCCTAGATCATCTAGAAATGAATAAAGCTACGATACCTTTCTTCTTCCTGCAGGCGAAACTTAGCATCTTCCTTCTGTGAGTCTACATACCGAGCCTTCATCAAAACTTAATGGCTATGTGAGATGCATTACATTAAAACAAGTCCCCAAGAAAGGTATAAACCCTGGGAGAATCCTTGGAAGGTCTTCAAGAGATTTCCCTCTAACCTGTTTGGGAAACCTACCCATGCTGCTGCACCTAAGAAAACACAGAAGGAAGGGAGTAGCTTGCCTGTGCACATGTATCTTTCTAGAGTCAACAATGTATATGTTTTGTCCAGTTCTAACAGATGTATTGCTGGTATTCAAACATACTTTTTTTTTTGAGACAGGGTTTCTCTGTAGTTTTGGTGCCTGTCCTGGAACTAGCTATTGTAGACCAGGCTGGCCTCGAACTCACAGAGATCTGCCTGCCTCTGCCTCCTGAGTGCTGTGATTAAAGGCGTGCGCCACCACCGCCCAGCTTCAAAAATACCAAAAGCTATGGAGAAGCCCTGTCTCGAAAAATAAAAAAAAATACTTTCTAATATGGTTAAGAGCATAGACATGGCAACCTGTTTTCCTGGATTTAAACTTTGGCTTTTGATACAAAACCAGGCAAGGTACTACATCTACAAGAATGATGAAGGCGCCCTTCTCACAGGGTCACTGGGGGACTAAAGGCAATTACATGGAATCACTAGGAATCACCTGGTCACACCAAGGGCTACCTGGGTTATCCACGATTATCCTATTGTTTCCGGGAGTGAAAGGTATGGCACCGTGTAGATCTCTTTTTAGTAGAGATATGTTAGGTATGTATCCTGCTAATATTAGTACTGGGAGACATAATTCAGGATTTTAATCAAGAATGGTTTGTGAAATTTGGGTTGTATAAAGTTCTGCACGCTGTCTAGATCTTGACCCTCATGACCTCAGTTGGGGAGTTCAGTGTTGCTGTGAAGACGGCAGTGGGCCCCTTTTGTGGCTCTGCAGCTGAAACAAGAGCTCCCTTAATTTATAAGTCCTGAATACATGTTTGTTCTCTGAGACAAAGACATGGTATGAAGGGAACTAGAAACATTTCCATTGGGGAACAGTCCACATGACTGCTCCAGGCAAGACTCGGAGAAAAAGATACCTTAGGAAAACAAGAAGAAATATGACCAAGTGCTGAGGAGAAGGCAGGTCTTTTTGGTCTACAAATTCCAAACTCAAGTTCACACTTGAATCTCTTCGACTTGTATGCTTGTCAACTTAAAAATATTCTAAGTCAGATAATATCACATGCAAAATTCCTATTTATTTATGTACTTCTTGGTATATAAATACGCATCTAAAAGAAAGAAAACATGTTTCCCAAAATGTAAAGGAAAGAATGTACCGTTTTCCTCCTCGTGATAGCTTTTAGGAGAAGTTTCTTGCTGCTCACCTGTAGAGCTGGAATAAGAACAGTCTGGCTGCTGAGGAGCACACAGTCCTTTGTCAGATCATTCAGCCCAGACGGCCTGGGCTGTGCACAGCACAACTCCCCAGTCTGCAGTCTAGACACCTTATATAGATCACTGCTAACATGCACAATTCCCCATAGTGAGCACTGTTATTTCCATTTCCTAGGGCAGAGAAGAACACAGCACTGGTTCTCAACCTTCCTAATGACACAACTCTCTAATATGGTTCCCCTGCTGTGAGACCCCAACTCTCAAAGTAATTCTGTTGCTACTTCATAACTGTAATTTTGCTACTGTTATGAATCGTAATGTAAAAATCTGATGTGCAGCACTAAAGGGGTTGTGACCCACAGGCTGAGAATCACCAGTTTACTACACAAATTGTCAACGCCAAGCCCAGTTCTTGCCACTCCGAAAGCCAGGTTCAGCAGATCCATTAGACTGTGTTACACTGGCTTTTAATAGTGGCTATGTTCTTGTAAGTCCCAGAATTCAATGTTTTCTGAAGCGTACTATGGTAGGAAAAGCAAGAAATGTGTAAAAGATGCGTTAATGTCTTTCCTTTTAACTTATGTGTCAGATTTACAGGAATCCATGGACATCAGGCCCACTGTACCCTCTAGAAGCTGTTTATGTGAGGACCTGACTTTGCAAACTCCATTTTAAAGAAGGGGCTTCATCTTAAGCCATATAATGAGCTGGGAGGTGAGCGATCTCAGCTCCAGAAATGTGCTGCCATAGCAGGAATTTGAACAGATACCCTAAAAATGGCCAATTAAGATAGGGAGCAGGGCCATAAAGTTTACCGAGGTCCTGTAAAGATCCTGTCCTTGAAGATACCTTGTCAGTTATTAATGACTCGTTGTTAGGCCCCCAAATTGACCAATGGAAATATTTCTAACACTACCTTATCCTATGTACTCCTCACCCAATCCCCAAATGGCAGGACATGAACTCCCTTGATTACGATGTTTCCCCTTTAAAAGTTCTACTCTTCCAGGGCCCCCACCACACTTTCTGCACCTACTACGGTGGGGTGTTTAAAGGTGTTGGTCCAAACTTAAGTTTGAATATTATTAAAAACCCTCATGTAATTTGCACTGGAAATCCAGCTCCGTGAATTCATTTGGGGACCAGGAACTTGGACATAACATTTACATACAGGCTGAACCAGCTGTCTATCAGACAGTCAATGCCAGGCCCTGTAGACCCAATGCCTACCTGTGGTTCAGCTCTGACAAGGGGATTTCTTTGTCGGAGGACACTGGGTATATTATATAGTCCTGGGAGGTGGCATTTTCTCAGATGTAAACGGATCACAAGGGTGTTATAAGGAGGAACCATGCTGACATGGAAAGATCTCTTACTTCTCATGCCTAGGCTTTCTAACAATGGCAGCAAGCCACACTGTGCTTTTCAGTTACAGAGGAAGGCAGTCCCATAGAAATGCCTCAGAGCAGACGGGGCAGCAACCGATACTCTGCTCTTGATAAAACCTGGGACCTAAATGCAGATGAGATGCTTTAATGATACTGAAAAAAAATGTAAACCAGCTTTTGGGTAGCTGAAGAAGGGCTTGAATAATGACCTCTAACCCACAGGCGACCCATCTCTACAGACTCAGGAAGACTAAAAGAACATAAACTTCTTTAAGTACAGATCTACAAACAATAAAAGTTTCTTAAATACCTCTGAGTATGGTCATTTAAAAGGCCCTCTTTTTGAAAGAAACTTTTTTAGAAATCCAAAAATTATTATTTGCAACTGGCCCTGAACTTACTTCAGACATTCCTTTAACAGATGTTTAGTTTGGGAATTGTGCTGGCACCGGGCATGCGGCGATGAACAAAGTGGCACTTGGGTAATAAACAAGTATTAATCAAAGACCTCAGGTTCAGCTGACTGAAGCCTGAGCTGCTTATGAAGCCTGGAGAGGACGCTGACTGCTGTCTTGGAGATCTGCGTAGTTAGCAGCCATGGGCTCTCCCCAGCAGGACAGGAAAAGGCCTTGTACCCCCACACAGCACCCCCTGTGCAGCACTGGGTTTCCTGATTCTGATTGTTAACTAATTAGGGTGATAAAAACAGAGTCCCTTTTTATAGCCTTGGAACGAACACAATCTAAAGAATTTCTGGAAGCTTAAGTTTATGATATTTATCTGATTCAGGTTTTATAAATATTTCTTTTTTAATTTTATTTTTTCTATCAACAACTAAGCTTTTCTTTTCTCGTGAACAGTAATGGTGTTTCTGAAATAGCTCTTCCTTTGACATTACTGGGGAGGGGGGCATTATTTCCCCAGAAAAGTAAACAAGGGAATAAAAACAAGGCGACACAAAGGATGAGGAAGTCTGCTTTTCTAGAGAACAAAGGATTCTTTCCCAGCATGTCAGAGACTTAAGTGTGGACTTTCCTGGATGTAAGCTTGCTGTTCAAATGGCAGAAGGAATTTCATCTAGGACTATAAAAGGTCTCAAAAAATAGTTCTTGCTTGAAGCTACATTTAGCACACAAGTAAAACAACCTTTTCCTCAAGTACCCTATCCACAGACCTGCAAAGTTTAACCATCCCAGGAGATGCACAATTCTAATTACTTCCAGGGCAGCCTTCACAGCCTGGAGCTGAGTGAGCTAAAGGGAGTGGTCAGAATGATGGACAGCCTTCAGGAATAAGGGATGCTTAGAGATAGTTTAAAACAGTAGCCTGATGCTTTCCACTCATCGTAGGTTAGGGCCCAGAGAGCAGATGGCAACACTGTTGTGATCACAGCCGACAACACTGTTGCGATCACAGCCGACAACACTGTTGCGATCACATACGACAACACTGTTGCGATCACAGCCTGCAACACTATAGTGATCACAGAAGAGTTTTGAGTTTTCTAAACACCGCTTAGAATCTGAGGAGGGATGTAGGCACATCTGCTTTGCCTTCTCAGGTCAAGGGCCCTCCAACCCCTGCTCAGTTTCTACTATTCTTACACTAAGAAAAACGGAGGACTGGCTCATTTACTAACACATAAGTTCAAATATATTGATATTTTGGGTGGCATCTGATCCATCATCTTTTTTTTTTCCAGTTTCCCTGAGGTGAAACAGTGTTGACAACAGGAGGCTTTAGGTCTTAGCCTACAAATATTAAATTCTTAATACCTCAAATTGTCTATGAAAACTTAACAGACTACTAGTAACTTGAAAACCATTTCAAGAGACCAGTGAGATGGCTCAGAGAGAAAAGGTACCTGCAGCCAAGTCTGACAACCTGAGTTCAAGCCCTGGAACACACATTGTAGGCGTGAACCAAAACCTCCAAGCTGTCTTCTCACTTACTTACACATACAAAAGCAATTTTAAAAAGGCTAATCTTCAAAAAACTTGAGACCAGATAGTGTCACCGCTAAGTTTTATCAGACATTTAAGGAGTTGAGAACAATTTTTCAAAACTCTTCTGAAAGCGGAAAGAGAGGCCTGGGACTCGGCGAGAACATTACAAGGTGTCCAAACGGGAAAGAACGTAAAATACCTCTGCCTGCACATAGCACAGTGACGTACAAATCGAACATCCGTACAACTGGGGCACCACATGCCCCAGTACTCAGGAGGCAGAGGCTGGAAACTGTTGTGAGTTCCAGGACAGCGGGTCTATAGAGTGAGATTCTGTTTCAAAATAACCAACCAACCAACCAACCAACCAACAAACCAATCAACCAGACAGAAATAAATAAGTAGGAAAAGCCCAAGGGATCTACTAAGTCTATTAGAACAAGTTAACCAACCAACCAACCAACAAACCAATCAACCAGACAGAAATAAATAAGTAGGAAAAGCCCAAGGGATCTACTAAGTCTATTAGAACAAGTTATGAGAACAACGATGTTGCAGAACAGAAGATCAATAACTACATACTATTTCCATAGACTAATAGTGATCAAAGATTAAAATTGAGAAAATTTCATTTCCAACAAACATGAAAAAGGTTAAAACATTGTAAAACCTATACTCTGCAAAATTCAAAACTTTTTTGAAAGAAATGTAAGGTCCTCAATAAATAGAAGAACATGCAAATTCATGAATCAGAAGACCTAATGTTGTTAAGATGGCAACACTCTCCACATCCACCTAAAGAGTTCAGGTAATCTTTATTAATATCCTGCCTGAATTCCTGGTCAAAACTTATAATCCAGTTTTAAAATTTGTATGTAAATGCAAGGGAACCGAGACAGCGCAAACTGTTAAAGAATCATGCTCTCACATTTAAAACCTCACAACAAAGCCACTATAGTCAAGACATAGTATTAACACAGATGAGACACTAACGGAATAGAATGGAGCAATATGGAAGTGTAGGCCAAATAAACCCTTCCCTCCCCAACTTGATTTTTGGTCATGGTGTCTCATCACAGCAATAGTAACCGTAACTAGGACAGAAACCAAAGGAAAAATAGATAACATTTGGTATATCCAACCAGAAACCTTTATTCTTCAGTGGGTCTTATGAGGAGAGTGAAAATACAGCCCACAGAAAGAGAACATGCAAACCATAACCTGATAGGAGCTTTTATATAAAGAATTTTGATAACAGAACAGCAAAAAGACATCCCAAATGGAAAATGGGTAAAGGAATTGAATAGCTCTTTCTCCAAAGATACACAAACAGCCTGTAACAGAAAGATGAAAAGGTAGATGTGCAGCATCATTAGTATCCGGAACGGCAAGTCAAGACCACGAGATTCTACTTCACAGATGTTAGGATGCAAGGAGAGAGTAACAACTGCCGGCCAGAAATGAGAAGACTCAGGAACCCGCACATCCCGTGGTGGGGATGTAAAACAGAACAGCTGCTTTGAAAGACAGTCTGGAGTTTCCTTCCAAAGTTAAACATGGGATTTCCATATGACCCAGCTACTTCACGTCCAGGTGCACATGCAAAATCACCAAAAATCTATGTTCGTACAAAAGCACACATCCAGATGTTCACAAGCCCAAAGCAGAAACAACACATATGTCTATAAATGAACAATTAAAATGAGACAGGCGGTGGTGTCTTTAATCCCAGCACTGGGGAGGCAGAGACAGGTAGATCTCTGAGTTCACAGCCAGCCACAGAGCTAGTTCCAGGCCAGCCAGGGCTACACAGGGAAATCCTGTTGTAAAAAATACAAACAAAAGCCAACAAAACAAAACCAAAAAACAAACAAAACCCAACAACAAGTGAGGTACACCTATGCAATGGCCTATTACTCAGAATGGAAGGAGTTGAAATACTTAAGTATATTATGGTCTGGATGTGCCTTAAAACATTTTGATTATAAGTGAATGAAGCCTGTCATTAAAATGTACATAACATAGATTTTATTTTTTGTAACATGTTCAGAATTGGCAAATCCACCAAGACAGGAAGTGGGCTGGGAGCTGCCTGTGATGCTGTCAGCATGAAGTCATAGCATACACAATCAGAAGATCAGATTGGCATGTTTAGGACACTCGTCATGATGACTGACTTGAGCAGTTCAGTAGACCAGACCGGAGGGGGAAACCCTGGATGCAAATGTCCCTTGTCAGTCAAGGGTTAGATAATCTGCCATTCACAGTAACTGCTTTTCTCTTCTTGAGAACCTGAACTTTAATCTGAAGCTCTGAAATCCCAAATCTGACCTTTCTGGAGGGCTGACCTGCTGTTATGAGTGGAAAATTCCATACAGAATCAAGTGATGGGCACAGTTAGTACACTAACACACTAAAACTGCTGGATGAAGCTGCCTTCAGGAACTGGATCTCATGTTTAGATCTGACTGCCATCCCAAAGACATCCCATCGTTTACACAAGCATTTCAAAATCTGAAAGAACCTGAGGTTTGCAACACTTTCTGTCAAAAGTATTTCAGGCAAGGAAAACTCAATCTGCATAATAAATGCAAAGGGATAAATGGGCTTCTTATATTAGGGTTACTGTCCTGGCTAGTTTTATGTCAACTTGACTTAAGCTAGAGTTATCTGAGAGGAGGGAGCCTCTACTGAGAAAATGCCACCAAAAGACTGGGCTCTAGACAAGCATATTCTTATTTAGTGATTGATGCGAGAGGGTCCAGCTCATAGTGGGTGGGGCCATCCCTGGGCTGGCAGTCCTGAGTTCTCTCAGAAAGCAGGCTGAGCAAGCCATAAGGAGCAAGCCAGTAAGCGGCACCCTGCATGGCCTCTGCATCAGCTCCTGCCTCCAGGTTCCTGCCCTGTGTGAGTTCCTGTCCTGACTTCCTTTGATGATGAACAGTGATAAGAAAATGTAAGCCTTTCCTCCCCAAGTTACGTTGGTCATTACAACAGTAGCAACCCTAAGACAGTTACTAACTGAACTACCTATAGTGAAAGAGGTAATCATATTATCTGGGTTTCTTGTGGAATAATGTTATGTGTACTTTTGGTGAATATTTTAAATAGAGAGGATCAATAAATAGTTTGAATATTGCTGTTTTGGGTATGTTGGTATTTGGTAACAATTTTTAAAATTCCATTGCAGAATTTCTACAGGTTTGTCAATGGGGTGGTGGTGGTACTGTGTTTTTTTTTTTAAATTTATTTATTTATTAAAGATTTCTGTCTCTTCCCCACCACTGCCTCCCTTTTCCCTCCCCCTCCCCCAATTAAGTCCCCACCCCAGCCCAAAAACCAATCAGGGTTCCCTGTCCTGTGGGAAGTCCAAGGAACCCCCACCTCCATCCAGGTCTAGCAAGTTGAGCATCCAAACTGCCTAGGCTCCCACAAAGCCAGT
>NW_004949186.1:153888-178802 GCF_000317375.1 Microtus ochrogaster
CTTTCTTCATCCATTCTTCCATTGAAGGGCATCTAGGTTGTTTCCAGGTTCTGGCTATTACAAACAATGCTGCTATGAACATCGTAGAGCATATACTTCCAGGTACTGTGTTTTCTTTGGAAACAAACCTTTAACTTTATAATGCACAGAGTTTAGGCTTCTGCCAAATTACAGACTTTTAGAGGTAGCAGAAAATGCCAAATGCTTTATGCTCACATTGGGCTTCGCTGCTCAGAAGGAAGACATTCTGCTGTCAGCCAGAGTTCACAGGCATTAGAGACAAATGAAAATGACCATTGCAAACACATCGTGTCTGTGTAGCATTTAGGGTCACCTGATTCATGGGCTTTTATAAAGGAGCCACAAACTTATCCGTAGGAAAGAAAAGGTTGACTCCAAAAGTTCTCTGTCACCCTCGTGAAGAGTGAGCTCCTACAAAAGGAAGATTCCTTCTAGGAATAAATCAAGGGTTGCTTCAGCTCTGCACAGGACCTCACAGAAGCTCCAACAGACAAGCAACCATTGATCCCACCACACGCCAAGGCTTTACTGAGCACTAATAGGGCATCAGGGCTTATTGGAAGCACTGGGGTCACCAGCCTTCACACATCAGTTTTGGACTTGGGAAGCCTGCCCTCCAGACACATCCCAGGAAAGATGCTGTCAGGGCAGAGGCAGCTGGAGCCACCAAGCACATGGAGAGGAAGTGGCCTTAGCTATGAAAGCTGGGGCACAGCAGTGGGTGTGGGGTGCATGTTTGAGGGCTGGCAGAGGGTGCTATATCTTCATTGTTCTCATTTTTCTTAGGACTAAAGAATCTGCCTTGTCATTCAGAAAATGCAGAACATACTGAGAAAACCACTCTGGGCCAGACTACATTTTTTCCAACAACAAATACAGCTAAGTTGTTGATTGCTGTGACACAGCTTGTAAGTTATCTTTGATATAATGTGTGGAGGAAAAAAACCCACAATTTTAATTTCCTTGTATTTGGAAAAATTAGTTAATTTTCCTTTCATTCCTTCTGACTTAAGCACATTCTATTTTGACCTTATCTTGGGAAGCAGATGTGCACTGCCCATCTTTCTTGGCTTTGGATTCTAATCAGAGTTCTTGATGTTTCTGTAAGGTGAGATGGCACACACTTGACGCTTGCTGGGCCAGGAGACGGGACTGTTACAGCGTCCCCAGCATTGCCCTTCTAATGCAAAGGCAGGCACAGGTAACACTGTGAACACAGCTGTGCTCCAATAAAACTTTATGTGGATACCAAAACCTGAACTTCATTTAATTTTCATGTACCCCTTCATTTTGTCAACCACTAGAAATGTTTAAAAACAAAACAAGGCAGAACCTCTGTTTCTTAGTCCAACAAAACCAGGTGACATATTTTGCCAGTTCCTCAGATCTCATATTCTTTAAATGTTTAATTTGTTTTTCTCCAGGAGAACCTAAGAGAGTCTATAGAGAGGAGTCACAAACTCAACAACATGGCAAAACGTGGAACAGAACTTGGCTTTGTTTCCTGTTCTGTGCCCGCCCTGATAAGAAGAAAGAGAAGTTAGGTGGATTTTGTCATTCTCCTTCTTGAAGCTACTTGGAAAACTCTGACTTTGTTGCCTAAATTTCAAATGAAGGAGATTTCATTTACAAGTCCGGATTCCAGTCTTCTCTAATGCCAAATTGGATACTCATTTCCAGACGACAACACCAAAGGGTTCCTTCTTCCTGGATGGTGCCCAACGCCTTGTCAGCCTGGGACCCTCTCGGCCTGTGTTCCACACCTACATCACCAATATCAATGTGTGTGTGTGGGATCAAACACTTTCATAGTCTCTGGGAGCACCATTTCTACTTAGTCTACTTACACAGTCTGTGGGCCTTAGGAAAAGCTACATGGTGCAGAGGAATAAAAACAAGGTTAGCACCGCCAACTGGACAGGATCCAGAGTCACCCGGGAGGCAGACCTCTGGGTATGTCTGTGAGGGACCTTCTAGATTTGGTTGGGAGTGGGAAGAGCCATTCAAATGTGAGCAGCAGCACCCCAGGAGCTGGGCATAAAAAGGAGAAAGTGAGCTGACTACAGCTTTGATAGCCCCCTCTTCCTGACTGGGGGCCGAATGCGACCAGCTGCCTCATGTCCCTGCTGCCACGACTCCCCTGCCAGTACAAACTGTATCTCCTTACACAGGCCAGGCTCCTCTAAGTTCCTTTTAAGAAGTCAGACGTTTTGCCACAGCAACAAGGAGAGTGACTGGCACAGGCTTCTCCAGTAGGGAGAGAGCTAGGCTCCAATCACAACTCCGCTCTTGGCTAGCAGAGCAGCTCTGGGCAGATGACTCACACCCGGCCTCAGAATGGGAAAGGAGATGCACACACCTGAAGCAGTGGCTGTCGTGATCTGAAGAGAATGTTCCAGAAGTATCTCATATAGACCAAACAGTCAATTTAAAAAAGAAAAGACAGAAAAAAGGAAGCCAACAGATCACTATGATGGAGAAGGTTTTTGGTATATATTTTTAAACTTCAGACCCATGTTGACTGTTGCTGTCTGTGGAAGGGTCTTTAAGGTTAGATTAAAACCTACCTGACCTCATAGAAAAAGAAATTAAGGCCAAAGAGGTGAAGTGGGTGCTCAAAGACACATGCTAATGGGGCAAGGGTCCCCCTTCCTTAATTACTGGCTTGAGGAACTCCTCTGTGCAGTGTGGCTTTACTCAGACACCCACTTCTTTGTCCCATCCTTCAGGCCATGACACCTCACCCCACACAGAACTCTTCCTATAAAAGACCTTCTAGTGGTCTCCATAGCGGGGAGAGTTTAAATGGGTGGCAAGAGGTACAGAGCCGTCCAGCTAGGGAAAGTCCCTTCAGTGAAACTGTTCAAGAAGCTGTGGGGACCTCTCATTTTCCCTCTTTCTAGAGTCACTTTGTGGTGGGTGACAAACACTGCCAAAGTGTGCCTTTCTATTTCTCCGGGATTGCCATATTGTCACCATCCTTAGCTGTGCCCCTACAAGCCAGGTTCAGCCACCCTTCCTAATAACCCGACTGAGGAGCCTGAACATTAGCAAAAGCAGGAAAAAGATGTATTCACTGTGGTTGTACTGCGTGGAGGGACAAAGAGATCACTGAACCATTCTCCAAGTCCATCTCTTTAACTAGAATTCTCCATATAATACAATGACAACTGCTCAGTAGACGAAATTCTAGCATTGACTTATCCGAGGCAGTCTTGTTCTAAGCTCACCGTCACCCTCCTGTGGTCAGTACAAGCCATAACTCTAGTCAAGCAAAAATCTGGAGCAAAACACAGTAACTGTGAAATAACATCTGAAAAGGTCACTATAATTATATCATTTTGGACTCCAGCTTGTGCTTAGAGGCAAAAGTATCTCCAACCAAATCCCTGATGAGGCACAAAGTGATAATGCTTTTCTTGGGTCTTGTTCATTAAAGAAATGGCTGTTATAAGTAAGACTAATATTCAACATATGTGATAGTCACATCTCCAATACTGTGAATGAGAGACCACTCTGAGACTCTCTGGCTGTCAATGGTTCATGTAAGGGTAAGTAAGAGTCCTATCCGGGGAGAGTTCTCATGAAGCTTCTCCAGGATGCCCCACCTTATCAAATGCACACTTGGTTAGCACAGAAGCCCTGGGAATGGCAGTGTAAGGACAAAAAGCTTGTGTACCCCACCCCTCCATTTTCATCAGAGGTGCATCGGTAAACACAGATTCCCCCCATATTTAAGGAAGATCAGAACACAGAGTGATAAACTTGGAGGTGAAAATTCAAGACCTATTTTAAAATTCAAGAATTCAAGGAAGTTCTATTGCAGCTTTAGAAAAATTAGAAGAATCACATATATAAATAAATATTAAAATACATTTATCTATATCACACATTTATCCACCCATGTAGCCATGCATGTATCAGCCACCAGTCCTGGAGTTGGGTGCTGGTGAGAACTGGGCTATTTTCAGACTGGGTAAGCTAGCTCCTGTCGGGCTTTTACATCACATCCCAGCCTATGCCACCACCAAGCCAGAGGCACAGGGAGATGTACCACTGGTTTTAAACAGCTAAGGAATTATGGGCTATAGGGGAAGAGCAGGAGCGTCATAGTCGAAATAGTAGATCCTACTGTCAGCCACGAGATAGCTCTTCTATATTTTGAGCCCCTCCGAACCAGTCAAGGGCAGGGAGTTTGATTTTGGTATTACATCTTCATCAGTAGGAAGGCAGAGTGGTTGAGGAGATGGATTTCAATTGAATACAGTCCTCTCGCTTCGGGTTAACACAGGGTAATTGCCCAACCCGCCCAGCACTGCAACCTGGTGTTCGCTCCTAAAATAAAACATACTGAGAATTGCCCAGCATCAAGTAGCTTTGGACTCCACTGGTAGAGTTGCCTGCCATGTAGGAAGCCCCAGGTTTGATCCTCAGCACATCATAAACCAGATACAGAGTTAAGTGCCTGTAATTACGACACGGGTTAGAATTAGGAGGATCAAAAGTTCAAGGTCTTCCGTGGCTAAACAGTGACTAGAGACCAGCCCAGGCTACATATAACTGTGTATAAAAAATAAAAATAGGGGAAACCTTGCTAAACCCCAATGTACTCAACACTGTGAAGAAAGACTTGGAAAATTTGATTCAGAGTCTTGGCAACTATAAAGCCTCATGAGGACACTGGGGTCACTTGACAGGGAATGAACGGGAGAGGGAAGGAAGCCACCCAGGAGAAAGAACAGCCCTCGTGCAGCCTGACACCTATGTTTAAGCTGCTCATTGCACTCCGGGATTTCCTGGATCTATGAGACAGAGAATTAGCACTTGTAGCTTACATTAGTGTGAGCTGAATTAGTGCTCCTTTTTAACATCATCTTCCATTCACTTTTCCCCCCTCTGAGATAGAATCTCATGTAGCCCAGGCTAGTCTCGAATTCACCATGTAGCTGAGCCTGGCCTAGAACTCCAGATAATCCTTCTTCTACCTTCTAAGTTCTGAGAGCAGAGACATGCCACATACCCTGCTACCCTTGTTTGGTTTTGCTTTTGGTAAGACAGGCTCTCCCTCTGTGGTCCAGTCTGGCCTCCACTCTTTAGAGAGACTGAGATACAGGATGTGCCTTCATACTTTCATCTTGCACATCTTTTGATTCCACGGTGAACCCAGAATTACATGGGTAACAGCTCTTCTTTTCAAAGGTATAAAGGAACATTACTGTTTCAACTAGCAGCCCAACCCTCTTACTTATTTATCCTAAACATCATAAGCATAGCGACAATCAGCACAAAGGGCTTCTTCTAAGAGTTCTGCTATGCAGAGTCCATGGGAATCTAGAGTAAAGGTAACAGTAGGGAGGTACATGCCTTTAATCCTAGCACTCAGGAGGCAAAGGTAGGCAGGTCTCTGTGAGTTTGGGGCCAGCCTGGTCTATAGGGTGAGTTCTAGGAAACCCTATCTCAAAAAAAAACAAACAAACAAACAAAAAAAACAAAACAAAACAAAAAAAAACAAAACAAAACCCAAAACCAACACACACACAAAGATACTTAATGAAGTATTTTCTTAATAAAAATAAATTTTGAGGGATATTGGGTTAAAAAAACATCAAGAGTTTTCTTTACAGTGGGGCTTCCCGAAGGCATAGATTTACTAACTGTAATTGAATTCCTGAGCATTTTCTCAGTTACAGTACCCTGCAATGACTCGAACATAGATTCCCTAAAGAACAAGCCTCTGTGAAGCTGTGTTCAGAAACAGCTGACTGGGCACGCTTCCAGAGATGCAGCTTTCTGTTTGCCCCAGCATTCTGCTCTGCCTCTCTCCCTGCATCCAACGATCCCATGGCTTGAACTGCACTTCCCTGGTAAGGATGCTAACGCACAGCAGCTTGAAGCTCTGCTCCCTACTGTCAAAGGGCAGCAGGACACTGTCACCAGTCTTGTCATCGCTGTGCAATGCGTGCATTCAAAATGCTTAACTCAAAACTGCCTCGGGGTCCTGCCATTTGTCAGACATCAAAGTACAACTGTCTGTAAGTCCTGCCTAAACACCCCCCACCCCATCCCAGCCTGCATCACTCCACACCTGGCCATTACCTGGGCCTCGTGGCTGGCCTGCTTCACATTGCCATTGGTTACCAAAGCCACCTTCCCACTCAGTGTCTACCCAGTAGCCCACAGCAACACCCACTGTCAGGGAATCTGAGAACCTCAGCTGGCTTTCACACAGTCTGGCTTCTACTCTGCCCTGGACACCACTTGTTACGGAAATCATTTACTTGAATCGAGCTTGTCTTAAGCCATTCAGGGATAACCAAGGGCTGCCTGGAGGGTCAATCTCCTTTAAACTGTTTGGAGAAAGTTCTGTGTTCATAAGACTGCACAGAGCCTAACACATGCCATTTCCTAAAGTCCCCCAGTTCATATGCTTTTGGTGGCTCCAGCGAGCCCTTACGGTCACCTCTGCTTTGTGCCCACGCCACTCCCTCATTGGGATAGCTGGTTTTAAACCTGGACTTGCCCTCTGGACTTTGTGCTTGGCTGTGTCATTTGCTCTCACCCCAATGGCTTCTGTGTCTGGTCATCCCCGGATTTGAGGCACAGCTCTCCCTCTTACCAAGAAGGCACACCATACTAATCCTTATACTGACGCTGACTCCCAGGGTTTTTAAAGGCCTGGGATGAATCTCCCTTTGTATTTAGTTACTCAAACACATCCATTTAAAAAGGCAAGCCTTGGCTACAGATGGAGCTCAGAGGTAGACTGCTTGGCTTGCTGGCAGGGGCCCTGGGCTTCTCCGTCTGAGATGATGCCCAGCCTCAGCTCCAGTTGGTTGGCTTATCCAGCCTCCTTTCACACTTTCCCCGAGCTGCACACTTACAGAACTTACAGCCCTGAGCTGACACTGAGCTACAGACTGTTTGGCGACACTTGGCTCCTTGCTTCTGTTTCATGATTAGCAGCCGCACAGAACAAGCTCTCTGCGGAAGGTCCCAATGCTGGGTCCCCAGTAAGTGCTTCACCAGAACCAGCTGGCTAAATGCATTTCAAAGGCCTCACACACCCATTGTCTGTCTATAATTCAATGGATGACAACCTGCCAATAGCACAGCTTGGATCGCCATCATCTGCTTACGAAACTGTGGTTTGTTGAGCTTCCTGGAGCCAGACTGGATGACAAACACTGTTGTGTGGTTATAAATAAACTGGAAACATGGGGGTTTATAGCAAACCAATAGAACGTTCAGGATGAGAGTCCACTGATTAAGCCGGCAGTCGGCAAATGTGATGGCAAAGCAAGAAGACATCTTACCCAACAAAAATGATTTTATGGTGATGAATATGTAATTTGGGGCCTTTTGGGGGTGATTCCTGAGGATGGGGCAACTAAGAGCTACTTATTAATACACAATTTTCATTGATATTGTACTCAAGGATTTTCACTATATCCATATGACAGTAATTACAAATCCATTCACTTATTAAATGTCAGCTATTTCATGAGGATATAAGCATAGCTGAAATAAGACCATACTTGACAAATCAACATGAATCATGGGAACTGGGCCCATTTGAAAATGACAGCTCTTCCCAATGAGTGAGAGAACAGACTCTGTGGCGAAGACCAGCCAGGCTTCTGCCCTGTCCTGCAGCTCAGGGTGTCTGTCACTCCAGACAGCACACTCTCCTCCCTGGGGGCCTTCATCCGTCATCTTCAGCAAGGAACAATGGTGGCTCAGCTATTGGCTCTAGATCCTAAGGTAACATGCAGACTACGCCTGCCTAGAAAGTGAGCCGGAATGGGGAAAACTCTTCCCACACTTCTGTTTTCCTTCTGGTAGCGTCTCCAGAGGTTCACACAGAACCACATCTAGGAAATCAGCTGAACCCTGGTTAGGGCTGGGTCTTGTTATGGTTTCAATTCCCTTCCCTCTAAATCTCAGCTGGAAAATTGACTGCAATGACAGTATTGAGGGGTAATAGCTTTTATAGTAGTTCTTAAACCAAAGGGGAAGAGATCACTGGACAGAATCAAGATTTGTAAGGATTCCAGAAGCGGATCAGAAACAGTGGTGGCCTCGTGACCTATCACCAGCAGGGCAGAGAGGGCCAGTTCTTCTCCAGCTGCCCTGGACAGAGGCATGTGAGAAGGTGGAACAGGCAGATGCATTTAAAAGCAGATCACGGGCTGGAGAGATGGTTAAGCAGGTAAGGGAGCTGTGGGCAAGCCTGGAAACCCGAGTTCCGTCCTCGGAACCCACAAGGTGGCGAGAACTGGCTCCTGTCACTTGTTCTCTGACTGCCACACGTGTGCCGTGACGAGTGTGTGTGTACATACAGACAGGTAAATGTGTAGAATTTCAGAAGTAAAAGAATACTACTTCTCTAGAAAGGAAGCTATTTAACCTCTCTGGGTATTGGCATGAGCAGCTCTGGGCCCGTTTCCACATCTACCTACCTCCTAATGATGACTGAGAAGATACGTAAACACTCAGAACAGCGTTGCTCTGGAGTGCCTGCCCTACCATCATGGATTCCCCTCCCTTTCTTCAAAGACAAAATGAAACAAACAGATGCAGATACTAGAATGTTAGGTAAAATGGCAACACCTCAGGTGACCCGCAGGCTGTTTCCTGTTCTTGTTCTACCTGTTTCTAGGGCCAGTGTGCCTAGACCCCTTCCAACAGAATATTTTACTGATGTACCTATTCAGCGTTCAACGGCCACTGCTAGTAAAGGCATTCTGACCTCTGTATAAACAAAGGGACATTAACTAGACCATAATAAGAATAAAGCTTTTTGTTAAATTTCAAAAGAATTCTCAAATTGGTGACTTCTAAAATTGTTTTTGTAAGATAATGCATCAGAAATGTGAATAAATTTCCAAGGATATGGGACAAGCCTGTTAACTGATGCTCCTTGGGTTAGCAAAGGTGAAGTTTACAACAAATGACCTTCATATCACAAAGCCATCAAGGGGCAGGGGTCCTTTACTGTGGTCTCTAATACCTTTGATCTCTGATATCCTGGTATTCTGTTGCTATACTAGAAAACCTTTTAAAAATTACATGAATAAGGGGAAAAGGCTGGGTTCTGGTTCTCCCACAGGCACACTTGTGGGACTGACAATCACACAGTTCCTAACTCACTCCATAGTAATGCATCCGCATCTTCAAGGAAAACATGCATGCTAGCTTCAAGGTACTGCTTACTGCAATGACAGGGCCTTCCTGTCAGCCAATTGTTCGTTCTGGGCAAGCACCTGACCATGTAGTTGTCTGGGGTGCCACTGGGTGCCATATCACGTCACCCTTGTGGTGACGGTGCTTCCTCCAGCAGGTTTGATTCTCTGGAATCCAGCTGCAGGCTTACTATGTGACACAGCAATGTGACAACTCTTAGCGACCAAAGGGAAGCGTGTCCAGGATTTAAGAGACACTGTAAGGCTCATGAGACTCCTGCTTGCCATGATCAACACTGAAGAGCATCCCAAAGCATCCTTGCTGAGGATGTCAGGGAGCTGGATAGCATTACTTGGCTCCTTAGAAACACCTGCTTCTGTGACCTTTTGGGGTTACATAGAGAAAAGTGCTAAGTTTTGAACCCCATTGGCACTTTTGGGTTTTAGCAGGGGTGGGGAGTGGATTTCTGGAATACTGACCAAACAGCAAGTACTCTTAATGCTGCCTGGGCCATGTGGCTGGGTGGAGGGAACACAGGTAAAACCACGAGCTCCATCACTAGTACGCTGGTACAGGGATGGAACTCAGGTGGCCAGGCTTGGCAGCATGTGCCTTTACCCACTAAGCTGTGCTGGCCATCCTGTATAGAGTGGTTTTTAAACAGTTTCACATTCTTCAGATAATAATGGATGCTGGGCCACGTAGCAGCAGACTATTATTCCTTCTGAAATGGCAGCCAGCCATTAGGTAATTTTATTTCTATATTTTAAAATATGTTTTTAAAATTTATTATTATTATTTTATGTGTATAAGTGTTTGCTTGAGTGTATGTGTGTACCCCACATACATGCCTAGTGCCTGTGGAGGCCAGAAGCGACACACCTGGAACTGGAATTATAGGTTGTTTTGAGTCACCACGTGGGTTCTTGGGGACCAAACCAGGGTTCTCTGCAAGAGTAGCAAGGGCTCTTAACCACAGCACCACCTTCCCAGCACCAAAGATTTTACTATTCATTTTAAATCATGAATACACACACACACACACACACACACACACACACACACACACACTCATCTGAGCATGAGTGCAATGCCTGCAGAGGCCAGATGATGGCGTCAGATCCCCTAGAGCTGGGTGTGTAGGTGTCCCTGAGCTGCTTGGCGCGGGTGCAGCAAATGAACTCAGGTCCTCGCAAGAGCAACATGTGCTCTTCACAGCTGAGCCATCTCTCCACCCCCTTAAATAAATTTTAAAAACCTTTTTGTTTTTATTTTTTCGTTTATTTAGTTCTGCATACGGCTGTCCAGTTGTTCCCACAGTGTGCTATCTTCTCCATTAGAGTGCTCTGGCGGCCTGTTACTAATTGGCGGTATGCTTCTGGTCTATTTCTGGACATTCTATTCTGTCCCATCGATCTGTTCTTTCATCCTTTTGCCAACATCGCCCTGTCTTGATTGTTGTAGTTTTGCAGTAAACCTTAAAATTGGGTAACACGATCTCCCACTTTATCCGTCTTTAAACGACTGCTTTGGCTATGTTACTTCCTTGCCTTTCCATAAAAATGTCGAGTTGGCTTATATTCAGCTATTAGGAAAGTCCTGCTGGGAACTGCTCGGAGTAGCACTAGATCTGCAGGTCAGCCTGGAGAGACACGGAATCTTGGGCATGTCAAATCTGACCAGGGAACTCTTGTCTGTCTCTGCATGTACTCAAGTCCTACGGCCTGCATTAGTGTGCCGCAGTGTTCACCAAACACATACGCCGTGTTTAACCCCAACCCTCAGCAGTTCATTCTCGGGAGGAGCTGCTTAGAAACGGTGAGTGTGCATGCATGCATGTGTGCGTGTGCGTGCGCGTGTGTGTATGTATGTGCGACATTATAACTAACTTGGTGATGCAGAGATGTGTAGTTGATTTTGCCAAACTTATTACTTCTAAGTTTTTTAAAAAGTGGATTCGCCAGGCTTTCGCTTATATTTCCTTATGGCACTAACACGTCTAGTGTGGTACTGGGTAGGGATGGTGGGTGTGGTCATTTGTGCCTATGCCCACCAGCACTCAGCCATTGGTCAGTAAGTGTGGTGCTGGTTGTGGGCAGTGTGGCGCTTGCTGGCACTGTCTGTTGGGCGGAGGAACCTTTCTTCTTCTGCTTTCTGAGGGGAGCCTTCTTTACCAAGGCCACAGCTGACTCGGTGGCAGCTCAGATTCTGGCTTTCTTCCTCAGCTCAGCTTCTCTGCTGTAAACTTTTTGTGATATTTTTAGAGGGCTCACTAGCTGTAGATACACCTGTATGGGGTTTCTGTCTGCATGTGGTGGGAGAGACAGGGTGCAGTGTGTTTAATTCCGAAGCTGTGGGTTATTTTTAGAAACCAGTTTATTATGTCTTTGTGTGCACATGCACCTCATGTGTGTGTATGGGAGAACATGTGGAGGTCACAGATAGTCCTGTGGTGTCAGTTCTCCCCCAGAGCCTTCCTCCTTTATGTGGGTTCTGGGGAATCAAACTTAGGCCAGCAGGCTTGTGCGGCAAGCCCCTTCACCCGCCGAACCATCTTGTTGGCCCTTGAGTTATCTGAAGGGGAAGACTGAACAGCTGAGTCAGCACCCTTAAAGCCCTGCAGTTTGAAGAGCTGAGGAGTGCAGAGAAGTGATTTAGCCCACGCCAGGGAACTGTGCCATGCACACCCTTGCTTCTGTTTTTACTAAGTATTGTCTTTTCCAATATTTATATTTACCAAACTAGTAGATGTGCATAGTTATGCCGCAAATGGTACTAGAAGATATATAATAAAAGAAGCCTTCTGTGCCATCATCACCCCTCTCCTGTAATCTCTACTCCAAAGCAACTGATTAAATCTGCTTATTATGATTTCTGCTATTTATCCCAACATTTCCTTTTAAGTGTGTGTGTGTGTGTGTGTGTGTGTGTGCGCGCGTGCGTGCGCGTGCATGCACGTGCTTGTGTCTGTGTGACTGTATGTGTGTGGATGCATCGAGGTAGAGTTTGCCAACACGTGGATCTGGAAGGGGCTCTGAACCTTTTCATCACAAAAGTCCTGCTGGCTTCCAGAGAGGCTTTCCCATATGAGGAACGGAAGCGTGGAAGCTGTCTTCTGAGGACCCCAGTGGAGGGCGGATTCCCTATCTTCCTATTCCAGGCTGTGCTAGTCTCCTGGAAGGTAGGAGGGCCAGCTGCTGGGAGCATCAGATGGGGAGACAGATCCTCACAGTGAATGCCCCTGCACAGGCTGGCAAATTTGTGTGGTCCCCACTCCGACCTTCAGGGCTATGATGTGCCTTCAATCCCTAAAGCTCCAGTGTTAAATAAAAAGGGGGACGTGGGGACTAAGAAAACCCAGCGCGGAATCCAACTCACGCTCTCCCCTGCTCTCAGGCTCGGGCACAGGCTGTGTATTTTGCTGTGCATTTTGAACTTGCTCTAGCTCGTCTCCCGAAGAGCTAAACAAGCATAATCCCCTACTGACCATTGTCCTGTCATTGGTTTTCTGCTCTTCTTCAAGATGACAGCTTTAAGCAAAGACTTTTTTTTTTTCAATTCCTTTTTTGGGCCTGACAAAACTTTTTCTAAGCAGGATTATAAACAAAGCTTACACTTGAACACCGGGACAGATGATGACATATAGCTCACTGGGTCGTGATCCACTAGTGGTATCTGGGTAATAGCATTTCATTTTACTGCGGCTTTGTCTCCATAGAAACAGTAAACAAATGTAGCCCAATATTACTTAAGTCCTAAGTCTCTAATTCTTACTGTTTACTGGGCACTTACTCTGTGCCAGGGATAAAAGTATTTCATTCTCACAAGGACTTTGTAACACACAAACAGCATTATTGGTGCACCACAATTAGGGACTGAAACTTCAAAAGCACAAGGAATTTGCTGACAATCACACACAACATGAGCGACAGCTCTGAAGTCAGGTTTGACTCTTCCAGATATCTCTCTTCAAAAACGGGCTATACTGCTTATGGGTAAAAAAAAAAATCATAATTTTATTAGAAATGTAATGGTGAGAGAGTTTGTTTCTGTAGCCACTGTGATGTATTGGCCACATTAAATACATACTAAAAACGCCCAGTCATAACACTTGCAGAGCATGGGCTGTCAGCCCACTTGACACTTTAATATAACACTGGCATGTTTTAAATCTGCTTCCTTCTACGTTTAATAAACATTTCTAATATTGCTCCTCTATTTACTGACCTAATAATATGCGCTGTGGGATAACAACATAAAACAATGTCCTAAAGCTTGGCATGAGGGCAAGAAACTGAAATGGTACTGATGATGATTTGAAGAGAACATTCTAAAGACTTCTTAGGTCTTTTTCAGAGTCTGCAGGCAAGGTAGGATTTCTATTTTTGATACTCATTTTGAATTGCTACAGCCACACTTTTCAGTTTATAGGCTGTCTCTCTCTGAACAGGCACAGTGATATCATGTAACTTCCACTAGAAGTTACACAGATTACAGGGCAGTCTCACTGGATACGCACAGATTATCGAGCTATTTACCGAATATGCAAAGATTATAGGGCTATCTCACTGAATATGCACAAGGAATAACCAAAAACTCCCAGCTGCCCAAGAATCACAAACTTCCGGGTTTCTTTTCTTAGGGAAGTGGTAGCTGGTTTAACTATTCTGGAGCCGTGGTGATGGGAGAGGTACTCGGGTAGGTGGGAACCTCAACTAGCTACTATCAGGTACGAAGGCAGTCTCCACGCACGAGTCCAGGAACATCACTGGAAAGCACACTTCTTTCTAGATCTTTGCTCAAACCCAGGTGTTGCTTCAAGGACATTAATAGGCTGGGGCCGTGCCTCAGAGCACTTGCCTGGTGTGTGTGAGGCCACGGGTTCAATCTACAGCAGCAGAAAAAAACATTCTTCTCCTAAAGGACATCGCTATCTGTAGTTAGCACGGCTGTGGGTTCCTGTGTTTCCCAGACAGCGTGACACCACCTTATACAATGCCAGTCTTCCTTTCCCTCCCTTTTCTCATCCTTTCTCTTCACAGGCCCATCACCCTATTTCAGAAAGGTCTTGTGTTCGCTCTCTCTCGCTAATAAACCATCACAGTTCTCAGAGCATTGAGCAGAAAGCTAGTTCAGCTTGGAGCACACTGGATCCAAATCCTACCAGCTTGTGAGAGATCACTGCAAAATACTCAGGAATCGTGTATGCAGACTGTGACCTCTGGTAGCTTGAAATCAGCAGGGAGGAAACGTCTACGCCAGGGAGCTTGGCACACATTGTTAACACTCCTTCCCCATCGCCAGGCATGACAAGCTGCCTTCAGCATACCCTAGGTATACTTGCTAGAGCTCACACTCTTCAAAGGACTCCTGAGAACCTTACAGAGACAAAACTAACTTCTATGGATTTCTCTAGCAGGAATAAACAATAGAAATATCACCATAGGCATAGCCATATAAGGGTCACCGCATAAGAAAAACACTAGATCACGTCAGGAACAGGCAGATGCACTTGTACATGACTAGAACTGGAGCGGACACTGCAACACTTCTGGAAAGGCACGGCCTTCCTAGGCAAAGGAGATTCCCCAAAGACATGAACGGCTAACAACCCTACAAGGCTTGAATAATTCTGAACCAGACTGTTTCCAGAGTTATTGGCCAAAGCAAAACAAAACACGCAAGTAGACCAGGCTTCCTCTGCAAATGGAAGGAGGAACTGTGCACTAAAAGATTCTGATAACTGCCTGCACACTGGAAAAAAGGTAAGTTTAAATATGAGTAGCAATGCATACGAAAATAGGCTTTATCATCCAAGCGAATCTTAAAACTACCAAACTAGTTGGGCGGTGGGGGCACACGCCTTTAATCCCAGCATCTGGGAGTCAGAGACAGACAGACCTCTGTGAGTTTAAGCCTGATCTAGAGTTAGTTCCAGGCCAGGCAAGGCTACACAGAGAAACTCTGTCTTGAAAAACCAAAACCAAATCAAACCAATCAACTAACCAATCAAACAAACAAAAACTGCAAAACTACTGAGCTAGTGGCTAGAAAAGGCCCATATTACCAGCAGAACTGTCACTCATAACCTGCTGGGGGAGGGAAAAATCAGTTCTCTCCAGGACACTGGGTATTTCAACCACTCCGGAGCAGGCCTCGTGTTCAGGAGTGGTGGACGTCACAGGTGTTTTTGTTCTTTGATGTGTGCACACATGTGCTTTTATTTGGTTAGTTTTTTTTTTTTCCTGTTTGGGTGTTGTTTTATTTTGTTTTCTTGGTTTTGCAGGGTTTTGTTGTTGTATTGGTTTTTTGTTTTATTGTGTTTTTGATTGAGAACTTAAAGCTGGGTGGATAGGGAAGGGGAGAAGATCTGGTAGGACTTGTGGAGGGGAAGAATATGATCAAAATAAGTTTAAACTTAAAAATTGTTTTAAATAATAAAATATAATAAAAAGGAAACTAAACTTACACTGAATGTTTTCCCCTACTAAGAACCAACAAAAAAGTGGCCACCCACAGTTATGTATGGTAATTTGAATGAGAACGGCCACAGAAGCTCCTAAGTGTGAATGCTTGCATTCCAGCTGCTGCAACTGTTTGGGAAGAATTTGGAGGCGTGGCTTTGTTGGAGGAAGTGTGCCACCGGGCCTGGGTTTGAAGTTTCAAAAGCTCCTGGCCATCCCCAGGGCTTCTCACCTCCCACCTCAGCTTGAGATGTAAGCTCTCAGCTGTTCCTGTCCCAGGCCTTTACTCCACCATGGACTCCATCCCTCTGGAGCCCAAGGTCAATTACACACTTTCTTTTACAAGTTGCCTTGGTTGTGGTGTTTTACCACGGTAACAGACATGTACATATGTATAATAACCTACATGTATTCACAGTCCTAGAGCGCTTCCTTCAAAGGGACAACGGTGCTTTCCTGCTACTCAGTTGTCTTTTGTTTGCACGTCTTTCCATGTGTCTCTCTGTCTACACGCTGATCATGTGTCTCTCTGTCTACACGCTGACCGTGCATCTCTCTGTCTACACGCTGACCGTGCGTCTCTCTGTCTACACGCTGACCGTGCGTCTCTCTGTCTACACACTGACCGTGCGTCTCTCTGTCTACACACTGACCGTGCGTCTCTCTGTGTACACACTGACCGTGTGTCTCTCTGTCTGTCTACACGCTGACCGTGCGTCTGTCTACACACTGACCGTGCGTCTGTCTACACACTGACCATGTGCCTCCATGTGTTGAGCAGCGTCCTAAGTGCAATGGTGTACAGGTTCTAGTCCCGCCTGGTTATTCCGTCCACCCTTTTAAAAATTTATTGTTCAGTGAGCGCTCTTCCAAGGCCACAGACACAGAGGTTCTACCAGTACCATGTGGAGATCAAATTCCCGATTCTCCTGCTGTAATTAGAAAATGACATTTGAAAGCTGTGACCGTTCAACCTTTCCTCACAAGAACAGTCACTGACAGCTTTGCAGAGATAACTTGATTTTTGAGGGAAATGGTGGTGTAGATATAACAGAACTGTTTGGAGGAATAACAATGTAATAAAATAAACAAAAGTAACTCCGTGAAATGCAACTACATGAATTCTGGCTTACATTTAACCAGTGCTTCTGAAAATAGAGTCTAAAAGCACTAACTATGGATCCTAGGATCTACAGTTACAGTAATACTTCAAATGTACTGTTATAGTTGTTAATTATAGGAAAGTCACATGCTCTTGTCAGTGTCAAATTAATGAACACGTGTTACATGAAGAGTTCAGTAGGTATTCCCCTGTGTTCTCATGTGAAAATACAGCAAATAATTCATTAACAAAAATTCAGCTAAGCATGCTTTCCATGCTAGCGCTGCCAGACAGCGGAAGACAGCACAGACGCCAAGGGCAGTATAGTCACTGTCTGTGTGTCTGAGGACAGCCCGTCTGCTGGCCATGGAGGAACCAGGAAAAGACGAAGAGGACAGTGTGATACGACGGTTTCCAGGCCTTCACTGCTGACCAGAGGAGCATGCACTACCCAACCCCAGCCACACAAGGGTCTGTGGAAATCACCCAAGCAGAAGGTTGACTTTCCTTTCAAAAGTAATGTGTGTAGTACATCTAATGGCCACTAGATGGAGATCAGATCACTCCATCAGAGTTAGGGAACGCTGCTGGCATCCCAGAGAGGAAGAAGTAGGGCATTAAGAACGAGCTATCTCTCCCCACTGTAAGAGGGATTTTCCAAGCTCCAAAACCAGGAGCAAGCAGAGCTCTTCTGAGTAAACACAAATAGGGTAGCTTGAGGGCTGACTAGGAAAGGAATTGTAAAAGACAAGTATTACCTCTTCTATTTAGACTTCTATTTAGATCAATGACTTCTATTTAGATCTGGCTGTACAATCTACTTGTGAACAACAGCATGAGCAGGCCACATACAGTAGTCAATATACTGCCTCATCATTTACCAAGAGATCTGACCACAAGCTCAAACAACTGAAGACTGTTCGGATAATTCATTCTTAGAATAAGAGTGCATACTCAATTCGTTTTTCTCTCTGAGTATCCAAGTATGCATACTTAATATCGTAAGGATCAAGGAATAGTGGAGGTAAAAGGATCATGTACACAAACATCTATTTTCCAAATCAAAATGCCATTAATTCCGACTTATATTACTTTATTACTAAGTTTGTCTTGTTTTGAACTTTGAGCTGAGGACATAAAAGCTAAACACTTCTGAGAAAACATTTTGATTAGAGGAAGTTCGGATAATAATATCTTGGTTATTCTTGAGATAATTTTACTCACTTCCAGCTAACTATTTAGCTTCAGTTGCCAGTGCCATTTTGTTGATAAAATTAGAGTGTGAAGGAAGGCCTGAATTGTTGCTCTTCTGTACTAAACAAGGAGGCTGGAAAAGCAAAGATCTTTGATATAATCAGAAAAGTTCTGGGAAGAAAATGCTACACAATTAAGACATAAATAAGTAGGGGTTGATGTTTTAAACAGCCAAGAACCACTTTTAAATTGTAAGTAAAGATTCTTTCAAGGCCTTTTAGAAATAAGAAGCTTAATTTAAGCCACCAATATTTTCCTTCCCCCTTCCTTCTTTTTGTTTTTGTTTCTTAAGACAAGGTTTTTCTGAGTAGCCCTGGCCATCCTGGAACTCACTCTGTAAACCAGGCTGGCCTTGAACTCAGAGATCACCTGTCTCTGCTTCCTGAGTGCTGGGATTAAAGACTCCTTTTTCTTTCTCTTGGACTTTTGAGACTGGGTCTTGGTAAGGAGTCTGGATTGTCCTAGAACTCACTATATAGTTCAAGCTGGTCTTGAACTCATGATTTCCCTACCTCCACATCACAAGCGCTGAGGTTACAGCCATGCACTGCCATACCCAGCAAGACTACACATCTTGGCCACAGGTATAGCAGGATCTCTGATCTCCACATTATGTGTGAAATTCAAAGAAAATATATTAGAAGTTCAAACACAATAATATTTACTGCTAGGCACCAATAAAAACAGAAGAACAAAAGTTCAAATAGAGGGGAAACTAACATTTAGAATAATTCTGAGCAGAACCACAGGTAACTAGATCCCTAAATATCATCAAGCATAGCAGTTAATCTGCTGCTACAATTGAGCTGCTTACGTACTGACAGCATTTTAGAGCAATGTGTTTGCTTTAACTCAACTTAGTTAATATATACCTGTCTCTTCAAAAGTATTGGAAGTCATGAGCCTATTTTGGTTTGAGATTTTCAAAACATTCCTGTAAGCTTTCAAAAATCTTAGAGAAAGATGTAACATTCATCCATAAGTGTACTCACATCTCTTTCAAGGAAAATCACATGAAGTAGTAATTATTAATCAATTATTGATAGACTTGTTAGTGGAAATGTCTTACCTTGTTGATGGCTATTTGCAGAGTGATGCAGCTGCTAGGAACCTACCCTTCTTGTAATTAACTAATTAACCAATCAATTGATTTTGGAGCCTACCTTTCTTTTTGCTGCATAACAACAATATGTAACAAGAAAAGATTTGTTCTGAAGATTAAAATCAATTGCAAGTTGATCCTTTAATTTATGCTTTAACATAAATGAGCTTGCCTTGTTCCTCTGGTTAGTCCAGACAGCACCAAGAACAGAAGCTGAGCGCTTTATCTCTGCAGCTGTGGGCTTATCTACAGAAGGGCTGTCCTTGTAGCTCTCTCAGAGTTGCACCTATGCATAGTGCCTGCTTTGTCTACAGAGAGGTGTGGACAAACTATTGGAGGTACACTTCGCTGACCTCCAGCCTAGAGCTCTGGACCTTGGAGGAATCTGCTCTACACGACATCCCTAGGGGATTGCTTTCCCAGGCAGCATGCGCAGATGCCAGCAACCATGCTGATACAACGCAGAAAAGATGCAGAAAAGCAGAGATGCCTCTGGCTGAGAAGTACAAGTTGGGTACATGTGTATGCTGTGACGGTGGGGACTGCACATTTAAACACTGGCAGGGAGCTAAGACAGTCTTCCTTTGTCACTCAAGATGGAGCGACTATCTTCTATTAGGAGTTTAAAAATGATTTTAGCCGTGTGAGCTGTTGGAGTGGCTAAACACAAAGTTTCCTTAATGGTGGCATTTAAAACTCAATTTGTGAGAAGAAAGGTCAATTCAAGTGATACCTGCAGAGGTCTGTCACTGTCTTGTCCAATCATGTTTCTCCATTCCATGAGCGATTGCTGTAGCCGTTCAAGTCCGGTTTCCCAAAGCCTGACGTGCCCTCCCATATCAACGGTCACGATGCCGCTTGTGTCCCACTCAGCCAGTAGAGCATCTGTGTCTGAAACAGCAGATATCCATGCGGTGTACGGCGAGAGGAACTCTGCACTGAAAACGGAGCCCAGAGGAAAGGTCAGGAACCATGCGAAGCAGGCATGTGGCACCCGAACACGCGCAATGCTACCCCCCCCCCCCTTTGGTGAGTTGCGCCCGCTCCTCTCCCACTCTCCCATGCAGGGTTGCTTTATGTCTGCTTTTACCCATCACACCGTGCAAGAAAATCCCAAAGGTACACGCAATGAGGGTAGGAGAACGCACTCAGTTAGGGGCTGAGGAGACATTTCAGTGGTTAAAGCACTTGCTGTGCAAACAGGGAGAGGAGGGACTTCAGTGAGTTGGGGTGGCAGCCTGCCTGCCATTCCAGCTGCAGAGGATACAGTGAGTACGTGGAGGGAGGCAGGGCTTACCAGGAGAGAACTGCATGTTCAACCTCCCAGCACCACAAAACAAAAACCTAGCCAAATTCAAACATATGCTACAAAAACTTGAAGAAAAAAATGCATTCATTTTGGCTCCTGTGCTTTGGGACAAATGCTGTGGGACAATGGTCTTTTATCCTGTCACTTGTATTGTTTTTAATAAAATGCTGACTGGCAAGTAGCTAGGCAAGAAGTATAGGCGGGGCGATGGTGACCAGGCAGGAAGTAGAGGTGTTGCAACAAGAATTCTGGGAAGAGGAAAGTTTCAGTCTGCAGTTTGTCACCCAGACAGAGAAGAAGCCAGACACAGAGCAAGCAAGATGTGACTACCTCGCCAAAAAAGGTACCAAGCCACATAGACAAGAATTATGGGCTAATATAAATTATGAGTTAATAAGAAGCCTGAGCTACTAGGCCAACCAGTTTATGATTAATATAGACCTCTGTATGTTTCTTTGGGGCTGAATGACTGCAAGACCAGGCAGGACAGAAACCTCAGTCAACAGCTCTGCAGTTATGCAACTTTATTATGTTTTCTTATAATTTGAAGTTAGCTATTGTGGTGGTTTGGATGAGAATAGCCCCATAGGCTGATATGTTTGATGCTTGGTCCCAGTTAGAGGAACTATTTGGTAAGGATTAGGAGGTGTGTCCTTGTTGGAAGAAGTATATCACTGGGGGTGGGGTTTGAAGTTTCAAAGCCCAAGCCAAGCCCAGTCTCACTCTCTCTTTGCCTCCTGCCTGTAGATCAGGATGTGAAGTCTCAGCTAATGCTTCAGTGCCATGCCTGTCTGCCATGGCAATCATAGACTGAACCCTGTAAAACTGTAAGCAAGCCTCCAATTAAATGTTTCCTCTCAAAAGTTGCCGAGGTTATAGTGTTTCATCGCAGCAATAACACAATAATTAAGAAAGGCATCATGTGGAACACTCCTGATGTTCAGCAGACATTTAACTAACACACACACACATACACACATGCACCAACTACCACCTTAACTTTAGATGATTCATTCCTTTCTAATGTGTATCAAATATAGCACTGGCTAATTTAAACAAAGAATCGGGATGTATGAACCATAATCTAAATTATGTGTCATATGAAATGTGTTACAAGTATAAAATATTTACTGAGATTTGAAAGACCTAGAAGAAAATGGATTTTTTTTTTTTGAGACAGAGTCTCACTATGTACCCCTGGCTGGCCTGAAACTTGCAGAGATCCTCTTTCCTGAGAGCTGGGATTAAAGACATACACCATCATGTCTAGCTTACATTAAATTTTTTTATACTGAAAATATCCCAAAAGTTAATGGTTTAAGTAAAATATATCATTAATTTTACTTCCTCTCTCTGGCAATGAAGAGCAAGCCTTGAACACTGAACATTGCTGGACACACAGTCTACCTCTGAGTACATCCCTAACCCCCTTCTTATGTTCTTTATGCAGCTCTAAGAAATATTGCTTGGATGGGTTACACTGAGCATCAGTCTAAAGGAACAAGTTGTGTGCACTGCTGGCACCTGCTGCACACCCAGCTGCCTTTCCAGGAGAATAAGTAGCTCATACAGAATGTAAAGAACACAGATCCATACAGTCTAAGAGAAACATTGGAAAAATGATCAAAGCTTTAGAAATGGTAACAGCAGTTATGCTGATTTTTGACAATGTGACAAAACCTAGACTTATTTGGGAAGAGAAACTTTAACTGAGAAAAATGCTTCCACCAGATAGCCTATAGGTAAATCTGCAGGGCATTTTGCTGATTCATGGAGTCTGCTTAAGCTCCTGCTTCCAGGCTTGTGACCTGACTTCCCCCAGTGAGAGCGTGGGCCTGAGAGTTCTGAGACTTGCTTTTAGACTCGGTGTTTATCACAGCAATACAAAACCTAACTAAGACACCATAGGATGTTCTTTGCTTTGACTTCTCAACTAACTGTATATTTGAAGGAATGTACAGCTAGGATGGAATATGACATTTCCTAAATGATTAAACAACATCTCCCATGAAGACAACATATTAAGGTAGTCTAAGAAGTCATATTAATTAGAGAAGGTAAATTTACCTCTCTGAATAACGATTTCATTTTCCATAGCTTTAAAGTCTGACTAAAGGTCATGAGATACAGAGCCGTTGCTGAGTTTTCCCGCACTGCCACGCCTAGCTGTTTTTTCTTCTAGGACTTGAAGGGTGAGGAGACATGGCCGGTGCTGCCCTGAGTAGCCCTCGGGTTCTGCTGGGCCTGGCCTTCATCTTAGAGTAGACAGTTCTCCAGTCTCATCTGCCTTGGACCACAGGCAGAGCTGTGCCCACTGAGCTGGGAAGGGTTTAGTCACATGACAACTCCAGAGCAAGGAATAGGATCTTAATCCAGAGCAGAGTGGAAAGATTAACAGTGGTTCTCAACCTGTGGATCACAACCCAAAGGCAGCATACCAGATATTTACATTACGGTTCATAACAGGAGCAAAATTACAGTTCTGAAGTAGCAATGAAATCATTTATAACTGGGGGCCACCGCAGCATGAGGAACTGTAGTAAAGGGCGCACCGTTAGGAAGGTTGAGAATCCTTGGGTTAGAAGGAGGGAGGTTCTGGGTGAGCTAGTGGGAAGTAAAAGACAAGAAGACCAAGGGAGGCACAGCCTCAGCCGGAAAACAACAGACGAGGCCTGGCCTCAGGGCTTCAGACGAGCACATCCACGTCCCCACAGCAGAGAGGAGTCTCCGTGTCTGCTTAGACCACACATTTCCCTGCTTTAAAGGTTGGCTGCCACTGCTGGACAATAACTGAAGCAGTGCCTGGTACCAGGGTCCACCCTGAATCCCGCAGAATTGACGTGACTGCAAACGGACAGGATCAGCTTTAGAAACAGCGTGATACTGGCGCTATTTAAATGCCCTGGACATTCTGAACCATCCATTTCAGGAAACGAGTACAGTTAATAAACAGCAAAATTAAAATTTCTGCAATACTGACGGTGTTGTTCCTGGTACAGAAAGTGAAAATGAGAACAATCCACTCAAAGCAGAACAGGCCAAGGCCCGAGGGACTCATGCCTGCACACTGTATTTAAAAACGCTTGAATGGGTTTTGATCCTACTTCATGTTCTGGCTTTGTGGGAGCCTAGCCAGTTTGGATGTTCACCTTCCTAGACATGGACGGAGGGGGGAGGACCTTGGACTTTCCACAGGGCAGGGAACCCTGACGGCTATTTGGACTGGAGAGGAGTGGGGAGAGGGGGAGAAGGGTGGGAGGAGGGGGAGGGAAATGGGAGGCTGGGAGGAGGCAGAAACTTTTTTTTCCTTTTCTCAATAAACACACACACACACACACACACACAAAAAAAAAAAAACGCTTGAATGTTTTCCTAAAATGAAAATAAAAATGTCATTAACACATCCAGAAGAATGGTGAGACACAAACCAACTGTAAGTGGAGAGAGAAGCAGGAGCCATGCACTTATTCAGAGCACACAGGAAGAACTCGCTCATTTTCATCCAACAAACCACGGTGAGAAAAGAAGTGACACGGATTACCTGGGGACAGGGATGTATCTGAGTTTCTTTGCTTGAAGATCAGTAACCTCTATGTAGCCAGCTGTCTGTGGGGGGGTAACACCTGCAAATAATCACGACACAAGGCAAGTGTTAAGGGGTGCTGATACCAAAGTGGACCCAAGCATGCTTGAATGCTGCTAACACAGAATGGAATTCTCAGGAGAAGAGTGGAACTCTGGGAACTGCTTGGCAAGGAACTAGTCATGTGTAGATAGTTAAAGGTTGAGGGTAGCAGTAGCAAAAACAGTATAAAGTCTCTCCAATCTTAGGGTTGACCTTCCAGCAAATTCCAAAACTTGACAACTGTTCCTTGGCCCAAGTGCTACTACCACCCTCAAAACAGTAGCTGATCCACTGCATTCAGAAAGTCCATTTAGTCCGGGTGGTTCTCTGACAGCAACGACCCTGTCTGCCTCCAGTTCAAGTGATGTGGAAGCTGAAGCTGAGAGCTAATATAACCAGGGAACTTAAGGCAATTTAGCTAGGGAGCAGGCTAGGGAGCCTTGGCTGTCAAGATATGCCAAGAGGAAAATGAAGCCACACTCATTTGTACTAAACCAAACATACACAAAACATACGCTTTTAAAGATTCCTGTCTGTCTAACTCATGTCTACCATCTATCTTTCTGTCTTCCATCATTTTGATTACAGTTTGGATTAGTATGAAATGCCTAGGATGTTCATATTATGTCCACTGAGTGTGGTTCACAAAAAACAGTCCATGTCTGCAGTTGAGGGATAAAAATAAACAAATAATGAAAACAAAAGCCAACAGCCAACCAAACAGGCTATCTAACAAACTCAGGTTGAAGAACTTTTCTAGGATCTCTGTGAGTTCGAGACCAGCCTGGTCTACAGAGCTAGTTCCAGGACAGGCTCCAAAACCACAGAGAAACCCTGTCTCGAAAAACCAAAAA
>NW_004949186.1:179208-192805 GCF_000317375.1 Microtus ochrogaster
GGGAAGGAGGGCCAAGGAAAGGGATAAGATGCAATCTGCCCACCCAGCTGAACTGGTTGACCCCAGGAGACCATACTGCTCATGCTCAGGCTTCTTAAAAGTCACACTCTGTCTGCCTTGCGTTTCTGTGGAATTAGGCCAATCTCTGATAAAGTTGTGTGCACCATATATCATTTCTGATAATTCCTGCTGCTGAGATCTAGCTGAAGTAAGGTGAGTTTATATTTGGTCTATACATATATATTTATAGAGCAAGTTTTTTTTTTCTAAAAAGGACAAGTTATTGAAGCTGGAGCTGCCTATCTAACTAACCTAAATATTTTGGTTTGTCACTTAAGGACATTTTTAGACGCACACAACGTAAGTCGAGTCACTGCTAATGGTGCTTTCAGATCACCGGGAACAGCACATCCGCTCGTTTAAATCTTTTTTTCTATATCATTCTTTCTTTTTGTCCATTATGAAATTAATTCCACAAACAGAGGAGGAGAAAAATGTAGTGATAGCTGTGTCTACTGCTCAGTAAGGAGGAAGCAATGCTTGACACTGACAGGAAGGCTCTTGGTGTATTGGCACAGGGACCCCGTGACTACACAGGTGGCAGTGTCGGCCCCACACTACTCAGCACTTAAAACGAATCAAGAGTAAAGCTTACTGATCTAAAAATAAACCAGAAGACAAAAATATTTACAGAAAGAGCCTTATGGTTATCCTCGAGTAGAATTCATGGCTGAATTAAGGAAGCACAGCCATGGACAAGTCTCTTTCCATACTTAGCCTTACCCATCCATTTGAAATGTGTCTGTCCTTAAGAGGATGGACGCTCAGTACATTTCCAGCGTGGTTACAGCCCAGGTGGATTTCACAGATAGGTACAAAGTATATTTAGGGATTAGTCCACATACCATTAAGGGAAGTCACTGCTGCAGTGTTTATCAGAGTTACCAGGGGCAGGGGAGAGTTTATATGCACAAGGCCAAAGTTAGGGGCAGGAATAAAAACTGTCAGGTAATGTAACCAAGAGAGTCTGCAAAGGCAAATGAGGTTACTTTACACAATCAATTTCTTTTGAAAGTGTAGTTTGATGCACGCCTGCTGTCACTAAAATTAAGGCTCTTCATCTGTACACAGATTAAAAGTGCTACGTGCTACAGTAAAAAGTTTCATTGAATGATCTTTTCCAGTAACCTTCTTTATGTGTATGTATGTGTGTGAGCATGTTCATGTGAGCATGCGTGCACAGATGTGTATGTGCATGTGGAGGTCAGAGGGCAACTTTGGGTGTTACACCTCATGAGCCTGTCCACCTTGTTCCATGAGAAAGGGTCTCTGATTGGCTACAGTTCATTGGTTTGGTGATGCTGACTGGCTAGTGAGCCTCAGGGGTCTTTCTTTCTCTACCTCCCTTGTGCTGGGATGACGAGCCTGCCCCACCATGCCTGGCTTTCTGTGTGGGTTCTGAGGACCCAAGGTCATCATGCTTCCTGGCTGAACCACCCTCCCGGGCCTCCAGGAGCCTCCTTCATGCTGATGAGTCAGTAATTCCCCCTCCCTACACCAGCAGACTCTGTCTGTGCACAGGAGACGAAGTATTCCCAACGCCATCATGTTCAATGGCAAACACGTGCAGACACTAAGTGTGACTTCCAAAGAAATGATGGCTACACCGTGGCTCACGGAGCAGTGAAAAAAAAGGGGAGCTTCAGACTGGCAATGCCAGCTTCTTCATTTGACCAAAGGAACCCACTGAGGTTCTTCCTCTTGAATCGCGTCCAAAAGGGTCCTGAATGGGCCCTGACTCAAGTTTCTGTGTTTTTCTCTTATGCCATCTTGCAAACAAACAAACAAAATATAACAACAATAAACTCAAAATGGACCCTAAATCTGAATAGACAACCCAAAGCTCCAAAGGAAAGAGTACATCTGCCCTGCATTACAACAGGGGAAAATACAGGAAGTCTACGTCTAACACTGGACTTCTTTCCCGGGTACATCAAGAACACATAAAACTCTGGACATACATGAAAAAAAGAGATGGTCACTGGGTGGTAAAAAACAAAAATTAAAACCATAATGAAGGTTGGCAAGATGGTTCAGTGGGTGAAGATACTTCCTGCCGAGCCTGAAAACCATGGAAGGAAGAATGAACTCCCACAAGTGGTCCTCCAATCGCTACACACACACCAAGGCAAATGCATGCCTCCCTCCGGGCACCACATGAAAATACAACAAATCTTAAGAGCCAATATGAGGATGACATCCAAGTATCACACGGATGAAAACTGAAAGCACCAAGTCCTGGCAAGGCTGTGGAACAACTGGAGCTCTCATTCTCTGTTGAGAGAAATGGAAATGGGCTCCATTATAGAAAAGTTTATCATATATATGCCATTCCTAAGATTCATTCAAGTAAAAAAAAAAACCTATGCACAAATGTCCACAGAGGCCTTATTAATTACCACGTCAAACTGGAATTTAAGTATCTATCAGTTTGTGAATGGATACAGAAATGGTAGCATACTCACACTACAGTGGTATAAACATACAACAGGCACTCAAACAGACACAGCGGGCTGGCAATGCATTGGCTAGTTTCTTCTCTGCTTAAGACATGCTAGCGCCACCTTAGAAGGAACCTCAGTTGAGAAAGTGCCTCTATCTGCTGGTCTGTGAGAAATCCTCTGTGGCCTTTTCTTGATTAATGATTATGTGAAGGGCCCCGCCCACTGCAGACAGCGCCACCCTGAGCAGATGGTCCTGTTGGATCCATGAGTAAGCCAAGAGCGAGCAAGCCAGTAAGCAGCACTCCTTTATGACCTCTGCATCCTGTCTTGGCTTCCCTTCATGATGGCCTATAAGCTGTAAGGTGAAATAAGCCATTTCCTTCCCTAGTTATTTAGGTCATGATGTTTTATCACAACAATAAAAAGTCAAACTACAACAGACACACAACATAAATGATTCTCAAAGACATTATTAAGAAAACAAAGCCAGGTTCAAAGGACTACATTTGTATGGATCCATTAGTATAGCATCTGTTAAGGGCAAATCTATAAATAAGGATAGAAATAGGATTAGTGGGGGTTTGGAGGGAGCTGGAGGGGTTGACTACTGACCCAGGAGGCTTGTGGGCCAGACAGACTTTTCTTCACTAATCGTGATGATGGCTAAGCCACTCTGTATCCACTAAATGTATAACACACCACAGTAAAAACAGGAACTATACTTCTTAAGCAGAACAAATGCAAACATTAGAACTATCACTCTGATAAAGGATAGGAGGGCAACATGGAAGAAGTCATTCTGATAGGGCCATGGCAGCACTTGAGGTGTGTCCTAGACAGGATGTGGCCTGCTGCCTACAGAATACAGCAAGCACAACTGAGGTTTATCAGAGGGACAAGATGGATGAGGGAGGGCTTATGCATGGGTGATGAAAGGAGGGGTATTAAGGTGAGCCCTGTGTTCCTGGGAGGATGGAAGGGCACTGTGCTGTGGTATGGGACACTGTGTAGGTCCTGGAATGTCTACTAAGTTCCCATACTGTTCACGTGACCCTCCCCCTTTCCTGTTATAATTCCTTCATTTCATTTCTTCTCACACTTCGTTCAGGAAACTCTTCAATGTCACTGGTCTGGGCCATAAGCTCTCCCTGCACTTGTCACCTTGTGAAAATTCCTACCAAACGTGTGCTGTGATGCTTAGTGGCTTCTGCATCATCCAGCTGCTTTTTCTATCATACAAAGTATTCTAAGGAAATGTTGATTATTTCCCACCAGTTTCAGTTTGGAAGAAACAAATTCTAAGTATAATGATTTAAACAGAACTTTCAAACTCAGTAACTGATACACTTAGTATTATACCCATAAAGGCCACACTAATACAATGAATATGGGTACAGGAGAACCCAAGTACTATCATATCGTTATGCAATTATGATTGTTCTCATAATTAATGGCTAGGATGAATGCTTAGTATGGTCAGTAAGAAGAGTTCTAGAATTAGTCCTGGGAGACCTTAGCATAAATCTGCACTCCTCAGGCCACTGGTGGGTGATCCTGGCTCAGTTATGTCCCCCCACAACACCAGAGTTTCCACACAAACAGAGAGCAAACTAATGCATACTCAGTTGCAGCTGGAAGGTGCACTACACTTTGCTTGCAGCCATCAACGTGAGGTGACTTGGAGGACAAAGCGGTCGGCATATGGAGTCCCTACTACATGTGCGCGCTCTGAGGCTGAGTTCTCAGTAAGTCACAGCACACACAGACTGCAGTGTGAACAGACCAGCTTTACCCACACAGCCCACAAGTAGCAACCGTGTAGACACATCTTTGGGGTCTCAACATGCAGAGGTGTTCTTAGCTGCTCTGTCAGCATGGTTTATACTGGTAAGAAGAAAATGACAATGACAGACTAGACATCCCCCTGAAGAAGCAAGCTTCCTTTAACCATCCTGGCAATCTGAAAGGCTGCTCACCCTTTGGAAAGATGTCTTTCAGAGGGACTTCTCCGGCAGGCAGTATCCTGACCACCTGGTTAGTGTGCGTGAGAGTCACACAGTTCCTGTGCCTTGGGGTAACGTTTGTTCGTTTCCCTCCATAGATTGCTGTGTTGGTGACATTTCGCTTTTCCAAAGACGAAGCCCTCTTCCATGAATAAACCTCACTGGGTGACTGAAAAAACACAAATAAAAAGAGAGGAAAATGGAGAAACGGTGCTAAAATCACATCTATTACATCATCACCACGCTTAGATTATTTTTCCCTTTAAGGTAGCATCAGTGGCAACTTATGACTTGTTGGTATAAAGATTAAGATATTCAAAAAATTAAGATATTCTCTAATAATTTTTAACATGGCATAGGAGATATGTGTTTTACCGATCACTTTGATTGTCTATGCAAGTATAAAATATAAAGCTTTTTTTTAGTTTAAAGTGAATTAAACTGAAAAGAGGGGTACAGCAGTACAGTTATTTTAAAAATAACACAACTTGAGTGGGATGGATCAGTTGCTAACGGCAGTTGTTGCCAATCCTGACGGCCTGAGTATGATCTCTGGGGCTCTCGGGGTAGAAGGTTGTCCTGTGATGTCCACATGCCACAAAGGCTACGGTGCTCACGTTCACATGTACACACTCTAACTGCAATTAAAAAGATAACTAATAGCACTAACATCTATGCTTCCACTATTTGCATACAGTAAAATATGCTGGGACTTTTGAGGCCCTGGAGTGTCCTTCCTGGTCACATGTCTCTGCCTTGCCAAGACTTAGCTCTTCTGGGATTTTGTGGGTATTTTCCCCTTACTGTTTCACTTAGTATGTTTATCCTTCTCAAGATTATAAGCTATCTTTGTCTTCCATTTTCTCTAAAGGTTTTAAGGCATTACGTTTGCATTTAAGTCCAGAACTCATAGGGGATTTACTGTCATATACACGTGCATGTGGCAGGAACTCAGGCTTACTTTTCTTGGACGGACTGCTTACTGCCCAAACACCTCTTACAGCCTGCTGACTTTGCCCGTTTCTGGATGCAGCACTCTATCCTACTGATATATCCTGGGCCAGGATATACTCTCAGCCTTGGCTAACTGCTTTCTACGCAGCCTTGAGAGCGGGCAGGCGGAGCCCCCGCACTTCGCTGTTGTTTGTTTTTGCTCTCTGTAACGCTGCAAGGGAGGCACTGCTTCTGTGGGCTCCCTGGTACCTGGTACTCGGTATCCATACTCACTATAGTCCCACCTCCCCCAATAGACTCATCTCCAAGGCCAACACCCTTCTTCCTGCTTGGGTCCCAGCAGTCCACACTGGAAAACACCCATCCCTCCTGTCCTTACCTGGGCCTTCCATTCCCAGAGAAGCTGTCCCTTCATGAGGACAATATAGTCACCAGGCTTGACACCCAGGACATGGTGACCCCCTGTCCACCAGAGATGTCTTTACCCCATTGGATTTCCCTTTCACACTTTACACTAGCTTACTGTTTGGAGATGTTAAGAACTGGTTGTTTTCTTAGTGTTGAACTTTACAGATCAGTTATTTATTTTTTTTAGGACAGGGTTTCTCTGGCTGCCTGGAATTTTTTGAGACCAGGTTGGCCTCAAATTCACAGAGATCCACCTGCCTCAACTTCCCAAGTGCTGGGATTAAAGGTGGGCGCCACCACACCCAGCTTGAACTTTATAGGTCTTAAATATTCTGGATATAAATCTTGTGTTAGAGAGGCAGTTTGTAATACTTCCTTTCAGCCTGTAGACTGTCTTGCCATTCTTTTAACAGTGTCTTTTATAGGGCTAAGTTGTATGTTTTGTGGTAGTCTAATTATCAAGTGTTTTCTGCTTGTTCCATGTCTAAGACAGTCCCATATGTGGCTGTAGTGGCAGTGGGTGTTCTGGTTTTCTGTTCATGCTTGTTTTGAGGCAAAGCCTTGCTAGCACAGGCTAGTCTTGAATCACAGTCCTAGCCTCCTGAGTGCTAAGATCAGAGGGGTGGACCACCACACCTGCCCCCCTTACTCTTGGTGAGAAAATGAATCCTGTAATGTTCACCATTGATTCTGATATTTCTTGTAGATCTTAAAAATATCTCCTTGCTGTTAGGGTAAGAAAGTAACATAAGTTTATAATAACTCAATGATTTTGATAACTGCATAAAAACCTAATAAGGAATGACATCCTTTTGTAGAGCTTTATGAAGAAATACAAAGAAATTAACATACAAGCAGGAAGGCAGAGGAGTATAGTAAAGAATACAGGCTAGAGGGCTGGCTGATACACCTGAGCTCAAGCCCTAGGTCCCTTATTACAATCTTTGTGGGAGGGAGAATGGGAGGTGTAACCTCCTCCTGTTTTCCCATGTGAAAAACCCTACTGAATTACAGTAAAAATGAGCTATTAATATGAAAGGGATTAGAGTAGTACAGACATTATCACATTGGCCTATGAACTATACTTGCTATGAATGGTGAACCTTTCACTTAACAAATATGAATTGGGCATCTCCTCCACAGTGGCTACCAAACATCCAGGAGATGGCTTTAACAAGGTTACTAACCTTATGACCTATGAAGGATTCTATAGGACCAACATAAACAACAGCACACACTCAGCTTTTACCTCCTAGCCCTTCTCAGGGTAGCACTGTATTTGAACACTAATACCTTCAACCAGAGTAAAGTGGTGAGATCAATTTTCAGACAGTTCTACCTTCCCAGGAAAGCACTACTAGTTTGCTACTTAAGCAGCAAGTGTGGCAGAAAGCATCCTGACCTGGCTCGAGCATTCCAACAAGGCTGCTGCAGACACCACACTGCAACAACATACTGCATTTGAGTTACATAATTTAGGAGTGAGTGGTTTTTACTGGACAATCACTAAAGCATATGGCTAAGAACTAAGCCACATATTATCCACCCAGTTTTGGATTTCAAAGGCCTTATATCCCAAAGTACTCTCCATTTGCCAATTAAGCTAAAAATGTGAAGCATGAGAGATTGGTACATCAAGCAGAACCCATTTTTTTTTTATCTTTAACTTATTCTATCAGCTTCTTTTGTGGAGCCACAAAGGGAATTATATAAGTTAAATGTTTAACCACATCTAAAGCTACACGTATTTTGGATTATCACAATGCAACTTTGATATGGGATTCTCCTCTGTATGCTGTGAAAACCATTGGTGAATGGCCTGTTGATAGGGCAGAACTTAGGTAGGCGGGGAAAACTAAACCGAATGCTGGGAGAGAGAAGGCAGAGTCAGAGAGAAACCACGTAGCCTCACTGGAGACAGATGCTGAAACTTTACCTGGTAAGCCACAGCCTCGTGGCAATACACAGATTAATAGAGATGGGTTAATGTAAGATATGAGTTATCCAGAAATATGCTTAAGCTATTGGCCAAGCAATATTGCAAATAATATGGTTTCTGTGTGATTATTTTGGGGCTGAGCAGACAGGAACCAACAAGCAGCCTCCAACAACATTAACTTGTCCTGGAATAATCTTTCTATTTCATTCCCTACATCTCTACCAAGGAAAGATAGGTCCTACTTTTAGTTTTTAATTGATTTTAAAGTCAATTAAAAATCACTTTAAAATTATTTTAAATATAAATTCTAGAAGAGATGCTCCTTTGATCAGTCTCAACTTGCTCCTCTTGTCAGAGTCCAGGAACACACATTAAGATGGTGTGGTAAGAAAGTCACCATTAGTGTGTCATGCATTGAGCCACATGAACTCTCAGAGGCAGAGAACAACCATTTCTCTTACAAAATTATATTGCACCACACTTTAAATGCAATTCATAAAGTAATGAAACTATAGCGCTGGACCAGACAGGCTGAGATACTCTAGGCTGTGCTGAGAAGGAGGGTCAGAAGTTGGTGTTTACCATGAGATCTGGGAAGCCAACAACTACAGTAGCATAGCTGTTTTCATCCGAGAGAATTCGGTTAGGAGAGGCGATCTTCTGACCCACAGCTGAACTTAGGTTTTCAGACGACAGCTGCTCACTCGAGACTTTATGAGGTATGCAGAAGTCTGTTTCTGAAAAATGTCAGATACACCTTAGTCATGACATAATCCCAATATGCTTCAGGAATTATTATTATTGTTGTTCTTTTTTTGAAAGGTTTCATCCTCAACAACTCAAACCATAAAGAACAAGGTCTAAGAATTACTTTGAATGACACTTGCCAGCTTTTGTCTGGGAAAATAGTTTTAATTATCAAAGTGTCTTCCCAAAATGATCCCAAGCGTTTTTTGTAGCCCAAGACCTGCCAGCCATAAATATCTTCTTGAATCAAGAGTTCCCTGCACGAAGCAAACCCAGGCTGCAAACTGTGATAAATGGAACAGAAGTTCTGGTGAGCTCATAGACCATGGAGGAAAAAAAAACCAAACAAAACAAAAAATGTGCAAACCCAGGCTAGACTTGGTCCCACCTGTCCTAAAAATTCAGTGGTTAAACAAATTTCATGGAGTTCAAAGTGCAGCTTCCTGATGCAGCTGAGACAGTGCAGGGCTCTGATCTACTGCTGGTGTAGTGTCTAAGATGTCACACAGGCTGAGGATCCTGTCCTCCCATCAGTCTGGAAGGCAGCACTTGTACAACACATACCCACACAGTAGCAAGCCCAGGGAATGCAGTATTTACCTTGTGTGACCCCAAATCCTGTGCTGGGCAGCTCTTCTTTCAACATATACAACTGGCAAGCCCTAGTGTCCTCAGAACCAATGTGTGCAGGCTTAGTCAAAAGGTATTTCCTGTAAACAGACAAGAAGCCTGAGTCAATTCAATCTAATTTAATAGCTTTCTTTTTCTAACAATCATTAGGATAGACCAAGAAAAATTAGAATTTGTTTTTTCTCTTTAAGCCTTTAAAAAGATAGCATGAGCATAATTTGCACCTAAACATTTCATCATGAATTACCAAAAACCTTTTCGACAATACTGTAAAGAGAAATAGCAAATGATAACATAGTAAATATAAAAAAAAATTCATGAGCCAGGCAGTGGTAGCTCATGCCTTTAATTCCAGAACTTGGGAAGCAGAGGCAGGTGGATCTCTGTGAGTCTGAGGCCAGTCAGGTCTTCAGAGTGAGTTTCAGGACACACAAACAAAGAAACAAAAAACAAAAACAAATGAAAAACAAACAAAAATCTCACATTTCCTATTCAGGAAAAGCAGAGCTGTGTGATGAGGCGCACCCTTAGTACTATGGAGTACCCGCTTTGTTGTTGTTGTTCTTGTGGCATTTTTAGGACTGGGTATTGGTATCATTATTAGCTCAGGCTGGCCACGAACTCGTGATTCACCTGCCTCCATATCCCGAGTGCCAGGATTTCAGGTAGACACTGCCATGCCCAGAAATGGAGCTCCCTCTTGATATGAGTCTTATATCAGGCAGCAGATGGGGTACTACCTCACAGAGTGTTTGTGACTATACTAACCTGAGTTTTTGTTTGCTTTTAAGATTTCTAAAATATAGATCTATAGGTAGCCAGATACTGTTTGCTGGAAACCATGTTGCTTATCAGCAGAAAGAATCTGCGCTTACTTAGAGAAGGTAGCACATAAGGAAGAGACTGGGAATTTACCCAGCCGTCTTTATAAGGCAGGCACAGCATATTATCTCCCACAGGAAGCGTGTGGCCCCCAAAGGAAGTAGCAGACATCACCGTAACTATAACCAGCAAACACACGAGGTGAAAGGAAGGACTACCCAAGGGTGGGGGTCCTGTGACAAAAGGCAGCATCTCTAGGATGGTGCTCCTGCCGTCAGGAGAGAGGATGAATGGAAAGTGTACTTGGCAGTCGCCTGAGTTTGGCAAGGACACAGTGACTGCTCAATGTGTGTACAGGAAAACCCCAAACACAAGTGGGTCATATATAAAAGTCATCATTTTTATCATCAATTTCCAGGTCGTACTCTGAGAATAGACACGTAACATACTTTTTTTCCTCACTGTCTGTCCTAAATCTCACTCAAAGAAGCTGACAAACACAGAAACCTAAAAGCTAAGGGAGACCGATGGTGAGCCAGGCTGGTCCTCTGCACACTTCACGGGAGAGAACACAACAGAGTTTACCCACTGATTTGTTTTGTTCTCCACAAGAAGCCATTTGTCCTCTGCTACAAGGAAAACTGTCTTGAGGTTGATGGGAAGAGAGATGGTGTGAGTTCGTCCTTCCAAAACATCCAGGACAATCAAGGTATCTCTGAAAAAGAAGAAAATTATGTCTAAACATGGCCAAACAATTGTGTTGTAATCATGGTTAGATAATATACAACCTTAAAATGAACATTTGAGACTAAGCACTAATAAATAAACATGTCATTTTAGAAAACTGCTCTACAAAATTCTCCATATGCCAGGGTAGGCATGAGAAGAACAACAGGAAGTCGGGTCTGCCATGGAGCAGGGGCTGTGTTATGTAATCTCAGCATCTTATACCTGTTTCTCAACGTTCTGTGATTTGTGAAGGGTTATTTTCAGAATAAATTATGATTTGGTTCGTCAGTTTCATACTAAACAAGTATAATTACAGCAGGAAACAGAATGAACGAAGTAACAATCCCAGTTTAGAATCTCCTACAGTGAAGCACTTACCCTGTTTGTTTGTAGAATACCAGCCAGTTTTTGTGTGAAAATTCTTTACACATTCTGTAAGTCTCCTAAAGAAAAAAAAAAAGCAAACATCCACATCAATTGACCAACTCTCAGAGAAGCCATTTATCCATGCCAAGGCTTTCAGGGGAGCATAGATTGAGCTAGATCTTAAAATATACCAACCGTTATGCATTAAAGCTCTTTTAGCATTTTAGGGGTTGTGTTCCGCACAACTGAGGCTTGGACTCAGGGCCTTGTGCTTGGCAGGCAAACAGTCTATCACTAAGCTACTAATTCCTCTTCAGAATAATTTTCAACAGGGCCAAATGGTCTGGAGAGATGGCTCAGTAGTTAAAATATCTGCTGTTGTTGCGGAGGATCTGGATTCAGTTCCCAGCACCCACACGGTGGCTCACAGCCAACTGGACCTCTAGCTCCTGAGGATCCAACACCTCCTTCTGCTTCTGTACCAGGCACTCACACGGCACACTGATATACGTGCAGGGAAAACACCGTAACATGAAAATAAGTCTTTAAAACAGTGCCAAATACTGGTTAAAAATATACGTGCTAATTATTGGTTAGTTGTGGAATTTGTATTAGAATATAAGCATACAGGAAATATCATGTCTCTCAGCTCTTAATTCAATTATAACCTATAAAAAAGCTTCTCAAGTCTTTTATGAACCACATATGCTTACGTGCAAACACTGGATAAGCTTTATTTTGTATATAAATGGCAGAAAATTTTTCCTTGAGTTAGGCTACATGATTTAAGGAAGTTAATAAATCGAAACATTTATCTGACAGAGGAAATCGACTGCTGTACTTAAGATTTTAACATACAAATCCAAAAATATAACTATGTAATTGGAAAATAATTACGTTGACTGCATGACTAAGGATTTGCTATGACTGTCACACTCAAATAGCTCTAATTTTCCTTAATAGTCTAGTCCTGGCAATCTTCACACTAATATGCTGGACACTGAAGGAACCTCCTGATATTTAATTGTTCATCTAGTTATACAGTCTTAACATCTCAAAATCTAAAACTGCTTAATGACTCTTTTGTGCCTTATATTTTTGTTGTTGTTTCCCAAACTATCTTTGTGGTTGGGAAATCCCCAGCAAGCAATCTGCCAGGCGGGTCTGGTACGACTTACACCGCCTTCCTTGTTCCACCAGGAAGACTTCTTAGACACAGATTCTTCTACAGGAAGGATGAGATGGCGAACAGCACGGCCAGCGGTGTCTAACAAGAGGATGACGTTACTCTGGAAATAAAGAAAGCGGATAAGATTCAAGACATCCTCCTCAGTTCCCCATAAAAAGCAGCAGTGACCAGGCGACCTGAGAGTGAGGGTCGCTGTGGCCAACCAAATGGAAGACAGTGATATCGAGATGAAAGATATCACAAGGACACTACACTCGGTGATCCGAATGCAGAATATATCAAGTTTTGGTTAATTTACTGACAATTTCCTAATTAGGTAAACATGTAACCTCTTTGAAAGTTGTCTTAAAATCAAAGGTAGCTGCTCTGGTTGTATCTGTTCTATAGACACAAGGAAACTGAGATTACACTTGGGGATGGAGAGATGGCTCAGCATTTAAGAACACTGGCTGCTCTTACACAGTATCCATGTTTGATTTCTAGCACATACTTCGTGACGCACAAATGCCTGCAAAGATTATTTCACAGTACTCCAGTTACAGAGGATCTGATGCCCACATCTGGCCTCTGTAAATACCAGGCACACACATGCAGTGCACATACCCACACGCAGAACTCACACACACATAAACAAATCTTTGAGATGAAAAAAGGATAGCACTTAAGAGTGCACTTTTACATGACCCTCAGTAAATCTTGTTGATTCTTTTCTTAGATCCATGTTCAAGTAAATATGTACATTATAGAAAAATGGGTTAGTGAAGTATATGACTGTAAAAACTTAGCTAGTAGCAGATGCTAGTCATCTTGAAATTCACTGAAGCTGAAGTAAGGCTGCATAGAAAGACAGGGAAAGTGACTGGAGGTACAGGAAGAAAATGGAGGCCCTCACTCCATGAAGCTTCTTGCTAGATGATAATCAAGAATTCCAAGTATACCACGGCACATACATGTGTGTGCATGCATACACATACACCTCCACAGTCATGCGTGTGTGCGTGCATACACACAGTTTCAAAACACAACCCAAACACCGATAACAACATAACCACGCCTCCCCTCCAGATCTGTTTAATACTGGCTTGCCTTGAAATGATGTCTGTGGCGATGCCAAGGATGTGGCGTTATCTGAGTGGAGATCTCCAACGAGAACTCACAGTTGTAGGGAGGGGCAATGTAGAGCGATGTCTCTGCCCCTGCCACCCACGGAACTTTCATTACTGTTGCTACAATAACACACAAACAAGACTTTGTGGCATCATTTAGAGCCATGCAGCTCGGCAGGCAGAGGCTCAAGGAGACTTCT
>NW_004949186.1:193135-198278 GCF_000317375.1 Microtus ochrogaster
GCCACCACCGCCCGGCGACTTCTCTTCTTTTCACTCAGACATTCAGATGCTGACTTCTGGGCTCTTCTCCCTCTGTGTGGCAAACACTTGGTGTCCTCCCCTCCCCCATCCAGTCCCCAAGGGAACTATTTGGAGTGAGGAACTTTCAGATCCTGGAGGCTCCTGTGGTGGGAACCAATAAGCTTACATGTGTTTGTAACATCCAGTTTTACCTGTGATGGCTCCAGCAGTCAGTTCTGAAGGAGAGAGGGAAGCCATCCCATGCCAAACATACTCAATCCTTACCTCTAAGTAGACCTGGATACCAACTCCAGGGCCCCTCCCTACCCTGGGGCTGTGTTAAGAAAGGAAATAAACCCTTAGTATAAAACTTATATCTGGAACACATGAAATAAGGATTTAAAATGGAGAAAACTAGAAAAGTACTATTTTCAAGGACTGCAAGGAAGCTGGCTTTTCTAGTTAATCTGTAAAAGTGGCCACGGAGTGAAAAGGGCATCTGCAAACTCAACCTGTTGTTGCACAACGGCGGTTTTCCTTCTTTTAATTTGGGTCTAGCTGCCTTGGTCACTGCAAGTTCTTAGGAGAAAAAGACACAAAGCACCCAATGACCACAGACTCTAGGAGATACAGAAAATAAAATATGGTATGTTTGCTCCATTATGCCATAATATCAATTAGATAGCTCATATTTAAAGCAAGGGGGAATACAATCAAAATTTAATCATGGCTTCTGTCTTGTATTATGCAATCTGGTCAGAGAAATAAAAAGAAGTACAGAAATGTATTTTACAAGATAATTAAACCACAAGAGTTAAAGCCATATTGATTTCCACCATAGCTTACTGCACACAACAAATGCTGATAAAACTCTAACTTTTCCACAGTCAGTAGCTGTGAGTGAAGCTCCCTGAGAGGCAGCTGTGAACAAAACTCCTGGAAGAACATCTGTCTGCAGAGACTGATGGCTGCCTGGAATCTCACAGGCTCAGAGGCTGACTACTTTATCATGGGCTGGTGTTAGCCTTCTGGGACAGCCAGTCCTTGCCCAACTCCGTGCCTGGACTAGTGTCTTATGATAATAAATAAAAACCGCCTAGAGGCTGTTAACTTAGCAGCACACCAGCATCCACCAATCCAAGAGCTACAAATGTCATCAGAGAACATCCTGACCTATAGAAAAGCTCCCCCATCTTGTTGTACCTGCCTTTCTGATGTCTCCAATAATGTGTTTGGAACTTGCCTTGATTTATGACTTTCTCTGTTCTGTAAAACTATAAAAGCTTCATGAAACTGGTTCCACACTGACCGTGGAATTTGGGGGAACCTAAACCTATGTTCCCCAGGACATAGTCACAGGCATTATGATGGCTCCAGAAAAAAGAATGTTCTATTCCCTTTACGACAAAAGCTGAGGTTTTAATATTGATACACCCTAAAATTGTATCATTCTGTATAGCATAATAATTCTCCACTAAGAACTTAGATTAGCTGGGCAGTGGTGGCGCACGCCTTTAATTCCAGCCCTCAGGAGTTAGAGAAAGGCGAATCTCTGTGAGTTTGAGGCCAGCCTGGTCTACAGAGTGAGTTCCAGGACAGGCTCCAAAGCTACAGAGAAACCTTGTCTTGAAAAGAACTTACATTAGATGTAATTAGAGTTAGAATAACTAGTCCAAGAAGTCTTTTTTATCTGGGCAATGGTGATACACAGGTGAATCTCAGAGTTCGAGACCAGCCTGGTCTACAGAACAAGTTCTAAGATATAGGACAGTCAGGGCTACACAGAGAAACCCTGTCACAGAAAAAAACAGTCTTGCTTTACTGTTATTTGAATGCTTTGAAAACGGTGGTGAGAGCAAGACTTTCCTTCTGAAAATGTAAACTCAAGGGCTGGGGACATAGGTCAGCGAGAAAAGTGAAGAACAGAGCTCGGGGCCTCGGCATCCATGAAAGCCAGGCATGGTGGCTGCCTGCAATTCCAGCAACTGGGACGAAGAACTGGGATTCCTCAGGCCAGCTAGACCAGCTGATCCTGTGAGCTCTGGGCTCAAGTGCGAGACCTCGCCTCAATAGGTAAAGCAGAGTGGGATCAAAGATGTGGACATCAATCTACGGCCTTGACATGTGCATACCCAAGAGTAATTAAAAAGGAAAGCAGAAAAAAGTTAAAAACATACAAGGTCTCTGCTCTAGGTTAAATTCTTTTTGAGTATCTTTGAATAGATAAAATGTTTCTTGCATGATAAATACATACAAGTCTGTCATAAATTCGCAGCTCGTGAGCAACCCAAGATTAAGGGAAGTCCGAAAATAAAGTTTCTCCCCTCGAAATGAAGAAGCAGCAGATGATTAAACAGAGAATTCAGTGTAGTTCCCATTTATCTTCCTTTTCTAGGTTCTAAACCTTGCATCCTCCTAACTGGGCATACGTGACCTGAGCACCGTGCCTGCTAAGCGACCACAAGCACACAGACACACAGACACACATACATATCCCTGAGTGCAATGCCCCGTGGGCTGAGAATGAGCTCTACCAACACTTGGCAGCATGAAGGAGTTCTGTGGCTCCATCCTTTTAGATGTTAATGGGTTCCTTCTGCAAATGACTAATGATATATTCTGCCTGTGCTTAAAAATAGAACCTCACGTCACACACGAGTACAAGAAACTGTTGCCCTGGCACGCTTGAGGTGGGGGCAGGGCAGAGAAGTAACTGAGCCATTTTATGATGTTTGTATCTGACTGGGAGAAGAGCAACCTCTGGATGACCTCCATGCCCCAAGTCTGAAACACTAAACACCGTGCAGATGTCATAAATAAGCCCATGGGAACAGGGGGAGGGGAAGGCCTTTATTTTTAGTTTTCCTGTCCTCACTTAAGATTTTATTTTAGTAAGGAATTTTTGAACAACTTTTCCAACTAACCAGGAGGCAGCATCTACAGCAGAACTTTATTTTAAAATGATAAGGGACAGATCTGTGGCTGCACTCTCTCCAGTTCTACCAGAACCAGGAAGAAGGGATAGAGGGCAGCCCATGAGGTTACTGCACTTGTTAAATTTCAGAGTTTTGTAGTGCTGGTAGTGCCCCCCAGGTCTAACACCCTGGCTGCACCAACTTATAACAGTCAGCAGGAATAGCCCCTGTGAGGGGCAGGAGGATGGGCACTCTGAGGAAGCACTCGGATACCGTGAGGTCCGCTCAGGATGCAAAAGTCAGACAGGATCCCAGAAGGCCCAGAGGTCCAGGCTGTGGAAGGCAATCAAAGCTCTAAAGTGAAAACCGTGCTTCCTTGATGGAAGCCATTGCCATTGAACAGAAAATTAGTTTACAATGTTGCCAAACAATTGGGCCTTTTGAGAAATAAATCATGAGCTGAGCATCTAAAGACTCTAATAGTTTTACAGAATTTGTACGTGTAAATTTATGTTAATGTGACAAGCTGAGAATCTGCTGGGGCTGTTAGAATAAATACTTCAAATTTTGAGTCTCACCCAAATTTGAATTAAATTCAAATTCACCCTGACAGGTGCTTCCTATAGAGGATTCTTCTGGTTGCAAAAACACATCAATAGCATTGATATTTTATAGGAAATCTATAAAGCAAGAGCCTCATTCCAATTATCTGGAGAGAAACTTGCATAAGCAACATCTGGTTTGGGATGAATTCTGCTTCCCGTAGACAGCCGTGGAGACAAATCATGACAACTGAATTAGACAAAAACAACAGAACGGTTCGGGTAAGATCTGAAGTGCTGATTTCTCCAGTGAACCATGGACATGTTATTTAATGCTCCTTTCGAGTAGATACATTATAAAAGATTGTTTCTAAATGTGTGCACAGTGTATGTGTACAGTGTTCCTGTGAACATGTGCACATGTGTGTGAAGGTAGGTGTGTGTGCGAGAAAACGGGAGGGAAAGAGGGAAAGGGAGGAGAGGGAGAGGGAGGTGAGGGACAGGGAGAGAGCGCCAACCAAAGGCTCATGTTGGCTGTCTTCTATCGCTCTCCCCTTACTCTCCGGGGTAGCGTCTCCACTGGACATGGAGCATATCAACCTGATTCAGTACACTGCCTGGCCTGCAAGCCTCAGGGATCCACCTGTCCCCTCCTCAGTGCTGGGATTACAGGTATGCACAGTTGCACGAAGCTTTTATGTGGGTTTTGAAGATCTGAACTCATGTCTTCATGATTTTTTTCTTTTTGAGACAGGATTTCACTTTGTAGACCTGGCTGTCCTGGAACTCTTGGTATGGACCACCAGGCTGGCCTTCAACTTGCCTCTGCCTCTGGAATGCTGGTATTAAAGGCATGTACCACTACAGCTGGCTGGGTCTTCATGCTTATTTCGACAAATACTTCACTGACTGAGCCACCTTTGCAGTCCTGAAAGTATTGTTTCTTTAGAACACGCTGTTCTTTAGAGCACAGTTAATGGCACTGCATTTGTTGAATATTTTCCTATTATGAATTCTTTTTAATATTAACTTAGTGTGTACACACTCATGTATGGTGTGCCACAGTGCATGTGTGTATGTTGGGTATGCATATATAATGGCAACAGCAGGCAAAAAGGACTTTTTTCTTTTGATTATCTGAGGGAGAATGTACAAATTCTCTCACATGTGATTTTCTAAGTCAGTCTCCTTATTGTTCTTCAGTTCTAATTCTCCTGTCTTCATTCTAATTCTCCTGTCTTCATTCTAATTACTCCTGGCTTCTTCTCTTGCCTAAAATCTCTTTCTCAGGAATCCTGAAGTGATAAAGAAATTACAAGAGTTAATTCTCATTGGCCAAAAACACATTTCTAGGGTAAGCGACAGTTGAGCCATTGCCATGACAACACAAAGTTCCAAGGTTACAGGAGTAAGATCATGACCAGACTGTCGGGGGCACAGTGCCCCGTGACAAACTTTGAGACACAGGTCTATGAGCAGGCAGGCAAGTAAAGAACTGGCATGCTTTACTTAGAGTGCTTTGTGTTGCAGCTTTGACTGGACATCTGCGACTCTGACCTTATGCACAGCTGTAAAGTTTTAAACTTATGATCTAAAACGCCTTTAGTCCAGTTTGAACTTGTTTTGAGGTGAAAGTGAGCTAAATTGTGTGCAGTTAGTCTGAGCAAAAGAACAAAGCAGGATTTT
>NW_004949186.1:198563-218222 GCF_000317375.1 Microtus ochrogaster
ATTGGGGAGACATCAAGCTGCGCTAGCAAATGTGAGCGACAGTTTCCAGAGCTGATGTCCTGCAGGCCTTGGCTGGACAGGACTGACCTCCATCAGAGTCACTCTTCTGCTGGGCTGCCATCTCAAGTATCAATTGCCACATGCTGTATATTTTGACCACCTCCGACACATACGCTCACATATGGTGTGCCACCACACACAAGTGGATGGAGGGCAACCGCAGCAACTGTTTCTGTTTCTACTCTGTGGGCCCTGAGGATCAAATCCAGGTCACCAAGCTTGGCAGCAAGTGTCTTCATCCATGAACCATATTGCTAGCCATGTTATCAGCTGTTTGGAAATTTCAGCCTACAATATTCTGTTCTAAACATTAGCAATGAGGGCCAGAGCACAGGGCTTGTCTGGCATGTTGAAGGCACTGGCTGTAAGAAAACATGCTATCAGTAGTGAACAAGTGGGGGACATTTAATTCTGCTAGGGTTGATCCAGTTTGGTTGGGTTTTGGTCCTATTATATAGTTACTAGAAAGAACAAACTCTCTTAAGTTTGGTTTTCCTCAATGCAAATAGGGAGAACAGTGACTCACTGGGCAGCTTGAAGAACAGTGGAAGAAGATAATAGATGCTGTGCTCCTCTTTTGGACAGAATGAGCACTTGCCTCGCGGGACACCTCACTGCCTTCTAGTCCCCCAGTTTACCTTCTAGTCCCCCTACTTTACCAGATGAAGTACGGCTAATAAAAACTCAGAGTCAGATACTGGGGTTCAACCTAAAGATCCAAAAAGCAAAGCAGCCAGCCACTGGTTCTACCCAGATACAGAGGAAGCAAGATGAAAATGCTGCACTGAGAAAAGGTACCAAGCCATGTGGCTAAACACAGATAAGAATTATGGGTTAATTTAAGTTGTAAGAGCCAGTCAGTAAGAAGCCTGAGCTAAGAGGCCAAACAGTTTATAATTAATAAAAGCCCTGTGTCTTTCTTTGAGAGTGAATGAATGCGGGACCAGGTGGGACAGAAAGTTCTGTCTGCAACCAGCTACCCCATCTCAGTTCCTACTGTTGATGCTTTCTCATCTCTATAATATCTTAGTATTTCAGTCTCCCACAGCTCAGTGCTTAGACTTTTCTCCACAAGCATCCACTTCCTTGGTGGCCTCTTTCAGTCTCCTGACTTTAAATAACAAGCATAACCCCATGACTCTCAAGTTTTGATCTCTGGTACTCACTGTTCCATGGAATTCTACTCTCATCTTCTACTTGGTAGCTTAACACATTTAAGTTTAGTGCACTGTTCCCGCAGTCCCTGTCTAAGCTGATTCCTTCCTCATCTTGGTTGATGGGCACTCCATTCAAATTGCTCACCCCATAACTTTTTTTTTTAATTTAACAATGCCTCTAACTCCCTCTTACCCCACATCTGCTCTGTTAGGAAATCCTGTAGAATTTACTCTCAAATTGCACTGAGACCTACAATCACTTATGACTTCATCCTCTGCCAAGGTACCATATCTTTGGGATAGCTCACTGAAAGAAACTCTTAACCGGCTCCTTCATTCAGCCATATCACACAGAGCAACCAATGAAATCCCTTTATAACATGATAGACCATGTTCCCTGGACATCCCTTCCAATGCCTCCCCCTTTCTCTCAAGGCCCAGAATCTTACCCTGCCTACAAGGCTCTGAGCAACCTGCTCCCCACCACTTCCTCTCCATCACCTTCTCTCCTACTTACTGAGTAACCTTTCCTCTTCACCTCTTCTCACTCTAAAAAGGAAGAGGGAATGTTCTAGCCCCTGGGATTCAGAACTCATCCCCACGACTACACTTCTCTTTCATGTTCCTATTCTCCGGTCTACCTCCATCAGGCTGGTCCGGCTATCCTGTCTGTCTGATTTTAAATTGAATTCTCTTTCTCTTGATTCTTACTCTCTTAGGCAAGATATAGTTTAATTAGTAATTTATTTTTCTTATTTATCCTGGATCATATAACTGAGAATAAAAATATTTGTTGCCAAACAGTGGTGGCACATGCCTTTAATTTCACCACACAGGAGGCAGAGGCAGGTGATCTCTACAGAGTGAGTTCCAGGACAGCCAGGGCTACACAGGGAAACTCTGTTTTGAAAAACTGTAAGAGAGAGACCGAGAGAGAGAGAGAGAGAGAGAGAGAGAGAGAGAGAGAGAGAGAGAGATCTTTTTTTTAAGTATATACTTATTTATCACTTTTATGTGTATGTGTGTGTACCTGCATGAGTTTATGTGTGTAATGTTTGTGCTACAGCCCGTAGAGGTCAGAAGAGGACTCTGGCTCCCCTGTAACCGGAGTGCCAGGCAACTGTGAGCTGCCCTAGTAGAAATGGGTCCTCTGCAAGAGTAAGGTGCTCTTAACTGCTGAACCATCTATGCTGTACACCTGGGATTTACAAAATGAATACTATGTAGACGTTAGGTAGAAAGCAGGCACACAAACAGACCCCTTTCTGTTGGTAGAGTGTAGAGTAATAGACCTTTAGAATTTCCCCTCACTGAAACATAACTGGTCTTTTGATTTGTGTTGTCTGTTTGGAATTACTTCCAGCCTGATGCTAGGTAGTGAGACCTTCATTTACTGATCCATAAACATGATGGATAGAACTTGACCTTACCAGACACACAAGGATCCCACTGCATTTAACCCAGGAGATTTCTGGGGCTATCTCTGAAGAATGTCATTTAGATTTTCAGATAAAATGTTATCTTCACTGAGGAGATACCGTGGCCCTCCTTTAGTGCCATTTCCCTGCTAACCTATTTATCTCCATCACCCTCTCCCGAAAGTGGTGGGCTTCTTTGCTGCTTTACTAGCTTTCTGTCTCTCTAGAGACTGGCAGTTTCTTAACTGTCAATGTCAGCAAGGTGGAAAACTGACCGGTGACCTCTTTTCAGATTTGCAAGTTGTGTTCAAGTCTCTCCAGAGAGAAGACAGTAGCCAGCCTTTGGTACAGTGCGATCCCTGGCCTTCTGCGCCCTGTCCTGGTCCTTTTGAAATCACAGGTTTCCAACCATGGCTGACATCACTCGACTTTTTCACAGAACTCGCTCTTCCCACATCGGCACCTCGTTTGAGTGTCTGGTGTCCTTACCTGTTCCTCATGCAGGACAACTTGACCCCTGAGCGGACTTCCCATCGGTGCTATTGTCACAAATGGTCTCCAGGATCCACTGGTCATTCTTGGGAAGATGTCAAAGAAGTCCACCAAGAAGCCACTTTTCCCAGTTAAATTCATAAAGTATAAGGAAATGGGATTGCATGCAGCTACATACAGGATGTGCTCCCCATTTTCTGAAATGACAGAAATGGATTAATTGTGCAGTTTCTAAATAGTTTTCTGATGGGCTAAGAGTTCTAGCGCTACTAAATCTTGAACCTGAGCTAGGTCAGAAGCTCAGCACATGGCCTTCAGGTTTGTCAGACTGCAAAGGTCACAAGAAGCAACTCTGCTTCTTCCCTCAATGTAGACAGAGTAATGTTGTGTAGTTGAGGGAAGTACCTATCCGGGCTCCCAAATAATTCGACAAAGTCTGGTGATAACTCCATTAAATATGTGACTCTCTTCGAAGGCAGGGAACTTTTCTCTGGAAGGAGCAAAGCATTCTCTGACCCAGTGGTTTCTATTGTTCCTGCAGAAACACTTGGTCGGCGTCTTCTATCTGCAAAGTTTTCTTCTATTAGGTAGTTAGCAGGTTGTATGATTGTCTTTCTATAAATAAGCAATTTGATTTTTAAAAAATCTGAGTCCTGTAGGTCTCCCCATCCCAAGCTATGGTAATGGAGATTTAACTTAAAGCCATGAGCATGCTAAGGAAGAACTCTCCTGCTGAGCTAAACTCTCACAGCCTAGCACTAAGGATTTTAACTTCCCATCTGATATTCATGCCAGAAAATTGCTTCTGCAATCTCCCTTAAACCCAGGGACTGCCGAAGTCTAGTTCCTAACACATATGCCTATGCTTCCATACGCCTCAATCCCCTGCAGAGCTAATGGAAATGCAGATTCTGAGTCAGCAAAGCTAGTGTGGGCTGCTAGAGCCTGTGCTTGAAGCAAGTTCCCATGGCTGCCAAGGATGCTGGTTTGTGCACCCTTCCCCCTTAACAGGGCCACAGTCTCTCATGTGAGCTCGAGACAAGAGACCAAGCAGTTTGTCTGGTGCATGTGTTGAGCACTGCCTGTCTGTCAGTTATTTATTTTATAGCAATCATATTTCCTTAACCCCAAATTGAGATAAAAAGGAAGACAGATATATTAAAATTTGGGACAATCTAAGAAAATCTGGATGGAATTTGTGCATGACGCATATCTAAAATATTCATATAAATATGTCCAAAATATCAGTTCTACAGTACATATATAAAACTATAAATAATAGTACATAAAAAGGTATATTAAATTTGAACAAATAAACTAGTATCAATAAGAAACACAGCCACCAGGCTAGGCATGGTGATACATGCCTTTAATTCTAGCACTTGGGAGGCAGAGACAGGCAGATTTCTGTGAGCCTAAGGCAGTATGGACGACAGAGCTGTGATGATTTGAAAGAAAATGGCCCCAAAGGGAGTGGCATACTGGGAGGTGTGCTTTTGTTGGAGTAGATAGGAGAAAGTGTGTCAGTGTGGAGGCGGGCTTTGGGTCTCATATATGCTCAAGCCACCTCCAGTGTCTCAGTTCACTTCCTGTTGCCTGTGTAACTCTCAGCTATCTCTCCGGCACCATGTCTACCTTCATACCATCTCCTGCCACAATGATAATGGACTGAATATCTGAACTGTAAGCCAGTCCCAATTAAATGTTTTCCTTTATAATAGTTGCTGAGGTCATGGTGTCTCGTCCCAGCAATAGAAAGAAACTTTTAAACAATAGCAAATGCCAGGCTATCTAGTGAGATCCTGTTTTAAAAAGGAGGAAGTGGAGGAGGAAGAGGACTGAAGATTATTATTATTATTACTATTTTTTTTGTTTTTTTTTTTAATAGAGTCTCACTATGTATCTCTGGCTGTCCTGGAACTCACTATGTGGACTAAGTTGGCCTTGAACTCACAGAGAGCCTCTTTCTTTTGCCTCTGAAGAACAGGAATTAAAGGTGCATGCCCCCACTTCTGGTTTATTATTTAAGAGGTGACATGAACTATGCTGTAGAAGTTCCAAATATCAGATGAATAGTAGAACAGTAGAATTTGTAACTCATGGGTCTTTTAAATGTATCTTTTATGAGGAAAAATCAGTTCAAGTCAGCATGTCAGGGGCACTTTCCTGCACAGGAGAGGGCAGGAGGGCTGCAGGAGGAACGCTGACAGAAAAGGGCACCTCGGAGTAATTAATTGTTCTCATATTACAGGCAGTAAGTGTCGTGCGGTCCTTGGCTCAAACACATAGATATATAATTAACTTCAATTCCAACCCAAGAACGTGCTCTTTTTTCTGTCAAATGCAGATGAGGTTTTTAGAAAGGTCAGAACAAAGGGAAAAGACTAGTTTGCAAATATGGTTCACTCTGGGAGGAAAGAGTTACATTTTATCAGGAAAAGCAAACCAGGAGCCCTTCTCACATCCACCTGTGACTGCCTGCTGGGAACACAGGGACAGCTGCAGGTAATTGCTGTCCCCTACAGGTGTGGGCAGAAGGACACTGTGCACTACTCACAAACGCTAAAGTTTAAACTTCAATTTAGACTCTCAAAGGTTCTTTACCAGTGGACACAACCGGTCCTGATGAGAGCACGGATCCTTACTACAAACAAACCATACAACCCCCCAAATATCTGAAGGCATACGTTTATTCAGATAGCTGACTTGGGCAATGAGGAACATCCCACAGGACTTACAGGAACCAAAAGCAAGGTGCTGACTTCTTTCCCTGGGAAATTTACATCTCAGTCAAATTAGTGACTCCCCTCCCTTCCCCCAGCTGCTGCTCTGTATCACTTTAGTAACTGACATCAACTGAGGAACAAAGTAGCCAGTAATGAATGGCACCAGTCCACAATTACAGAAGCCCATAACTACCTTCCTCTCCCCACGTCGCAGACAATCGAAGGCTTAATGATGGCAAGTCACTCTAGGCCTCACTGCTGGGCTGAATGCAATCACCAAACTGGAATCCAAGCCTCCCTCCCCCCAGTCCAATGCTTCTCCCTCCTTCCTGTCTATTTTTAGCACACGCCTGAGTGTGTTTAGTTTTGTGCTAGGACTGTAACGAGAAACAGACATATGCATACCCACCCAGTAGTGCTCACGTGGGGCCCACCGCAGCATTTTGTGTGATGGTTAGAGGAAATTAGTTCTAAATTATATCTAATTGCTCTCCAGATCCACCAAGTCACCAAGTCTCTCACAGAGCGCCCGATGCCTCAGGATTAACCTCTCTGTTTTTAAATCAGTGCAGGAGGAAAAGATCAAAATTATAAATGGATGTACCGTGTGATACCGCAATGTCGCAGATTAAATTAACTTCATCCAGTGGAAACCTCCACGAGGTATACTCTTCGGTGAAGTTTAGGAATCTCGCTTCGTGCCTTTCTATTGGGTACTCTTCTATGTTTGCAAGCACGGGACCCTACAACAGAGAGGCAGTCTTAGCGAAGATGCTTGGGTAGTCACAAAAAGCAGCTCTTCCAATATAGAACGCGCATTTCAGCATTTACCATCTTGACATACTCCACTTTACCATACTTGAAACAACAATAAAACCATTTACTTACCTTCCCGAGTGCTTTCATACACGCGAGCTCACAGATCTCCTCACTGGCTTTTGTTTTAAGGACATACACTGTGCATAAGGCACTAGAAGATATCTCATGACTACACTTCTCCCTAAACCAGTAACCGGTCCTGACACCCAAACAGCAAGACCCAGAGTTGTGCAAGCCAGCGGGATAACTTATAAGTTAAGACACCAGAGACTAACATATTTCCATTGTGAGGAATGATCATGAAACCATGACACTGAAATGTGGTGGGAGAAATGGGCCTTTAAGATGAAATGTCAAAAAAAAGTGACATCAAAACCAAAAAAACCTTCCAATGACTGATAATCACTGGTGCTACTTATAAAAAGTAGAATGTTTTATATGCGGTTATAATCATTCAATATAAAGAAAAGCAAAGGAACTAACATGATAATATTGTGAATATCAGTTCTGGGTAGTCGGTTATGATTTCCTGGAAGAACCCTATGGGTACAACTAAACCTTCAATGACTTGCCTGCCCCATGGTCCTTAATAAAGATTCAGGCTACATACTGGCACCATGTCCCCTCCTATCTGGATTATACCCAGGAGACTGGAGAGTCAAACTGTACCTGTCCTTGTACCTGGAGACACCACTTCAGGGAGTGATTTAGGCTCTTGAATCACTCACTTAGCTGACATTTGGGGGCAGAAGAGAGAGGCAGCTCTGACAAGGGGCTCTGAAGTCCATGCTCCCTGGAGGGACTGACAGACTATGACTCACTCCCTGATTTTCTAAATTCTACTTAAGTGAAAGAAAACATCTTTTTCTGCCCCACCATAACTGTCTGGTGTGAAGAAGACAGAACCTTTAGTGAGCACAAAATCTCCTGTATATACTTTTCAGCCATTTACAGGGCTGTTGACTGTACTGTCCGTGTAGATCCCAGAAGTGAGTAGCAGAAGACAGAGAACAGTGAGTCCAGTGTGCCTCCAACTTCTGTTCCTGCTACCCTTTTTAATGACTTTTGTAGGTACCTAACTGCCCAGAGGGGAGCTCTTTATACCTGAAATGCTCAGAATGGTTTTGATGGTAACTAATGACCCTTTCCCTTTCACAGGAAGACAGCATCACCAATGTATGGCTAAAAATTTAAAAAGCAAAATAATTTAATCTTGTTGGCAAACACAAAGTAAAGACAACTATCACAGAACAATCTTTTAAGGAAAATATACAATATACCCGACTGACTCGCCTGAAACATAAAATTGGGTCCTAGACGGTCTGTTTGGCCAATGGCAACAGACTACACTGAATTCCTTGGGGGTCAGACCGACCTCGATGTTGGCACAGAAGCTAAAGAGCCAAGCACTTGCTAAGTCCTTAGATTTACAGAGCGTAGCTACAGAATATTTGAAAAGTTCATAAGAGTCAATGTTTTGAGGAAAAATTAAGGATAACAACCTTTACGTCGATATGAGACGTTTCAACTGGACACAAGGTCTTTGGCATCCCATTCCCCACCTGACCGGTTATCCAGTAGCCCATGAACGTCTGCTCTGGGAGAGGCAACCTGCCAAAGATAATAGGAAAAGTGAGCGTTTTTTCCCCATTATCAAGTGTCTTAGGGTTATTACTGCTGCAATAAAATTCCATGATCAAAACAAGTTAGGGAGAAAAGGTTCATTTTCTTACGCTTCCATATCACTGTTTACCACTGAAAGAAGGCAGGACAGGAACTCAAATAGGGCAGGGACTCGGAGTCAGGAGCAGATGCGGAAGCCATGGAGTGTGCTGCTTCCTCGCTTGCTCGGCCTGCTTTCTTACAGAACCCAGGACCATAGGCCAGGGATGATCCCAACCGTAATAGGCTGGACCCTCCCCCATCAGCCACTAATTAAGAAAATGCCTACAGGCTTGCCTACAACCCAATCTTTTGGAGGCATTCTCTTAATTGAGGCTCCCTCCTCTCAGATGACTTTAGTGTGTGTCAGGTTGACGTCACACTAGCCAGCACATCAAGTGAGGGAGAAACACCTGTGCCACCCTTCGCCGGCAGCACACATAAAACTGAAAAATGCTTCACTTAGAAGCAAGTTGTGCTCCATTCTGTTTAGAATGCAGTGTACAACACCATGTTTAGAATGTACATTCGGATGAAAAAGACACTCAGAAGATAAGACTCTCCCACTTCACCTTAACTACAACTACAGTTAGGGCTAACATAATTCCCATGGGATTAATAAAATGCGCATTAACTTTACATGCAGATACCTGGTAGAGTACAGGAAGGCTTAAAAGAAACTGGAGCGAGTCATTTCATTTTCCTTTCCAGTCTATTCTTTTACATTTTGAATCAAGTAGCAACCAGGGTAATATTAGTATCAGACCCTTGGTGGACGCTGTAAAGAAAATCCCCCACAGACTGTTGTTTCATGATTAATATGTAACACATACACGGAAATGTTCATATAAATGTGTCACCTAGTGTTGAATATACCCATGTAACCAGTAGCCAAAAACCAGGACCCAGAAGTCACCTGGAGACACTTCATGGCTACCACGGAAGCTACTACCCTGATTTCTGGTAGAATTGCTTTGTATTTGCTTTATTTTGTTTAAAGAAATACAACTTTTTGTTCTAAGACAGGATCTTACTACTAGACAAGGAACTAAATAACTGGTCAAGAATGCTTTTTGTCCCTTTGAAACAAGAGGAAGAAAAGGACCTTACAGTGAGTGTCTTTTAAGGCATGCGAAGCTGTGTCACACCTTACTTGAAAGGATACACTTGAATACGTTATCTAAAACACATTTTAAGGCACATGACGCTGTGCCATACCTTACTTGAAAGGATACATTTGAATACGTTTTCTAAAACACATTTTAAGGGGCTGAGACGACTCAGAGGTCAAGAGCACTAGGTGCTCTTATGAAGGACCAGATTCAGATTCCCATCATCCACCTTGGTTCACAATCGCCTCTAACTTCAGCCCTAGGGCATCCGACGTCCTTCCTGACCTTAATGGCCATCCCTTACCATACACTTCAATAAAAATGTGCAGATAAGCCTTAACAAAATAAAGCAATACATTTTAAGTACCCAGACCATAACCTGGATTGAGTGGGAGGTGGCTGGGGTCATGCTGAATTAGAAGACGATGACGTGTTCCTTTAAATAAGGCAATAACACATGTTTCTGTGCTAACAGGGTAGTTCTCCTAGAGTGGGATCTTCTCTCTTCTGGCTTAGAATAAAATGTATTTTCCAATTGTTCTCGTAAGCCCCAAATATTTGGAGACGTCTATATTTGGAAGGAGAAACATGAGGAGGAAACATTAATTTCTTTCTTAGCAGTATTGGTGAATGCAAAGAGGTCTGGGCTTCACTCCTAGTTCTCTTATTAACCACCTATGAAAAACTGGAAGAAGAATGCCAGCTAATGTCTCAGTATTAATTTCGTCATTTACAATGAAGGGCTGATCTATAAAGTCTTTAAGGCTTGGAGCGTCTGCAGCAGTCAAGTGATAAGACAGAAGCATCAGTGTAGGTTAAGAGCTTGGTTCCCTGGAGTGACAGTGATCAATCAGAATGAAACTATCTCTACCTGCTGGGTGGTGGCGGCCCATGCCTTTAATCTCAGTACCTGGGAAGCAGAGTCAGGATGATCTCCAGGTTTGAGGCTAGCCTGGTCTACAGAGTGAGTTCTAGGACAGACAGGGCTACACAGAGATGCCATCTCAAAAAACCAAAAAAGATAATGTTTGTACCTATCAATCAGATGGATCCCTTGGTCAGTGGGTATGCTGTCTTTATTCTTTAAGAATAAAGGGACTCTAAATAGTCCCTCTTGTTTGAAAACAATGGTTTCATATTTTTTTTTATTTTGGTTTTTTGAGACAGGGTTTCTCTATAGCTTTGGACAATGGTTTGATACCTTAAGACAATGGTTTCATATCTTAATCTAATCACAAATAGAGAACTGCTTAATAAAAATAGCCATTGGTTGATAACCCAGCATAAGAAATGCATCCAGGGATGGGGATATATTTCAGTCGCACAGGCTTACCTAACATGAGGAAAGCTCTTGGCTTGATATTCAGCATTTAAAAAGAAAACCCTAATATATTCACTAATAATTTTATAAATAATACTCAGATGACAACTAAGAAAAAAAATCCATCCATTTGAGCAAAGGTCATTTTTCTCAGATTCTATTTCCTACTAACGACACCAGAGATGTTCATAACTCTGCTTAGAAGAAGTTGCCAACTCATTCTAAATAACAGTCATGGAACTCAAGGCCGGCCCAGCTCTCTGAAAAAGCAGCTCTGTCTGATTGGCTGGCAGAGTATGGACCTGTAGATACGCCATATTAACAGCAGCCAACCCCACACAACAACGATGTGCTTCTATTGGCAGCATCAACTACAGCTGAAGGACGCACTGGCAGGTGTCCTGGGGTTGCATACACTGACATCATCTCTTACCCCTGGCTGTTCCCGGACTCTGACAATAGTTGGGAAACCATAGCCCCTCATCTATTTCCCACGAAGGCTCTCAGAAGCTGTGTGTGTGTGTGGGGGGGGGACTGGGGAGATCATTCCTAATTTTCTTTAGAGGAGGGAGAAGCATGTGTCTGGGGTATGAACAAGCTTTGGAATACTCCTCAAAACGTGGGGTGGGTGGGTGTACCCTGGCGAGCAGTTAGCAAAAAGGCCTTTTTTTTCATTACTGAAATGTGGCATCCAACTCCGAGCAGACTTTTTATGTTTGACTTGACACAATAAAGACATTTTCCATGACTTTAAGAATCTGTCACTATGCCATTGAACTGTTTTAATGTCCGGGCTGGAATGATGTCTGGCTTTGATTTCACCCGGGAGGAGCATGAACTCGGGCCTATAAATAGAATCACTTTTTATTTTCAGTGTCATTCATGAATTTATGTGTTTTAAAACAATGATGTGTTCTAGTACTTGTGTTGTGATGTTTCCTGATCCCTTGTGGAAGCAGCAACAGAGACCTAAGACTAAGAGCTCGGAGTCAGAGAAAGGTGCATACAAAAATCATGACTCGGGTCAGATCAGAGCTCTCGAGCCTGTTAGAGGAAAAACACACAGACAACCCATAACACGACGCATATGGACACCAAAGTTAGGTAACATCGTCTAAAGGCCATGCGAGAGCTCTGTGTCGGAAAGACTTCCAAAAAGAGGGGGCTGGGTTTTTAAAGCACATGTTCTGGCAAATTTCTGCCTTCTCTGAACTTTTGCCAACACTATTTCTGGAGTCTGAAAGAAAACACATGAAAAAGATTTGGATCTTTCCAGGGCCCTTATGCAATCGGGAGTTGCTGACATGCCTATTATCAACAATTCCTACGACACTTCCTTGCCACAAGAACCACTAATGCTCATGGAGTAACGGAGCTCTTGAGAGCAGCTCCGCCGACTCAGAAACGCAGCAATCACTACTATCCTCGAGACGAAAGAGAGCGACTCCAATTTTACTGGCCTCTCTCATTCTTAAAGATTCTTAAAATCTTTTGCAGATCATTCCCGACAAACACTTTCTGCTTGGCTCTTACCCTTTCCTCTTACTCTGAGCCAAATTGGAATTCAACTCTACCTTGAACTACTTTTTCCTATCCCTGAACAGGGGCATTTCAATGCTTCTCCAAGGCCATTTCCTCTCTCTAGAATTCCATTCTGGACCTGCCTCTTTAGTGAGCTACTTCCCCCTCTTGTAGATGGGTCTCAGGGAACTAGCTTTGAACCCATTATGGGGTAGAGGATGCCCGTGGGCCCTAATCTTACAGCCTCTACTTCCCAGGTGTTGGGATTGCAGGCATGCACCACCATACTCACTCGGAGATCCTTCTCCTTAAATTGAAATCCTAATATTAATTTGCCTTTGAGTCCTTCTTCATATTTTGTGCTAGGGAAAAACAAAAACAAAAACAAAACCCCGCAGCCGTTTGCCCTTCTGGGTTTCCATACAAAATTATTCATATGAAACTCTGAAGAGTTTTATAAAGTCTGCAATTTTCCAATTTAAGAGAGTAGAGAGAATACAATTTTAGAAAGAATAGACTAGAAATGAAACCATGAAATCTTTGATTTTTTTCCCCTTAACAAAATAAAAAGTCAGCACAAGGCTGGGTAGGTGGCATATGCCTACAATCTAGCAGGAGGAACCTGAAATAGTGCTGGCTACCTAGAGTCTTAGAGATAGCCTGGGTCCTACATAGTAAGGTGCTATCTCAAACACACACACACACACACACACTTCAGTCACAAGCTTAACAGAGAAAGAAAATCCACTTAAATATAAACTAGTAATAATGTGTCTTACTATGAATTCCCAGTAGTACCCTCCTTTGCCAAGAACTTCAAAATCTCCTTACTTGACAGCTCACAAGTCGCTGGCAAGTTTATACTGCTTTGCTAAACACAGTGTGTATGTGAGTGCACGGGTGTGTTTCCGTCTCTGCTCCTGAGTCTACATTTAGTTGTTAGTTTCATTTACAACACGTCCCTCTGCCCCCCACCCCCCAAGCCTGCCAAGGCCACAGAAATGCAGTCATCTGAGTTGGGTAAAGCTGCTATTTTTGGCTGGCACTTCCCAGTGCAACTCATGCTCTCCAGAATGACCCTGCGGTCTCTGAGCAACTGGACTGCCTTCCATGGGCCAAAGCGGATGCCGATAGCTTGAGCCACAGCCTCTGGCTGCTCTCCTCCTTCCTCCCTCCTCATCGTAGGTGCTGCCAGGCTACAATTCTGGACCCCGGCTTTAAACTTCCTTCATCTTCAAGTTCTACTGCGGGGTGTGTGGAGGGGGGGATCACCTTCTCTTTCTCTGACATCTGTTCTACCAACTACATCTCAGTGGTTTCAAATCCTGTGTTCTTTCCTTTGCTAATCATCTCCAAGGAGGCCTGGGGGCTGAAAGTTCCAGCCACCTCTACTGCGAGCATGGAAACTTCCTGAATTCCCCACAGGACAGACTCACACACAGAGGAAGACCACTGAGAAAGAAGCCCATTCACTACTGAGAGCACAGGTTTCTGATCTGGCAAACTGATGATTCACTGAGTAGGGTATAAGCTTCATTCAATGGTTATGAGTTCACTGCGGGTCCACTGATTGGCCACCTCATTCTCTCAAGGTTGTCCTTTCTTCTCCATGGCCACATACTACTAGATATTCCTCCATCAGAAGAGGGATTCCTGTAGCTGCTTCCTAACAGCCTTTCTATGCTTGGCTTTGCCGCCATCCTCTCTGTTATGCTTAGGAAATGAAAGGAGGCCTTTTCTGTCAGGAACTTACTCTTTTGCCTCAGCCTCATCGCCCTGACTGTCATGACCTCACCCCGACACTCACGGAGTACTTGCACGTCCAAATACACCCACGTCTTCTTTAGCTGGGGGCCAGTGAGACAGCCCAGTAGGGGAAAGGCGCTTGCCACCAACTCTGATAACCTGATTTGGATTCCCAGGACCCACACGGTTGACAGAGAGAACCGACTCACCCCAGAAAGCTGACCCTGACCTCCACATACACACTCTGCAGCGGGTTTGTGAGAAATAAAATGCAATTCTAAAATGTGTTAAATTTCTATTCTGCCCCTGGACCCAGCAATACCACTCTTGGGAATATACCCAAGAGAGGCCTTATCATACAACAAAAGTATATGCTCTACAATGTTCATAGCAGCATTGTTTGTAATAGCCAGAACCTGGAAACAACCTAGATGCCCTTCAATGGAAGAATGGATGAAGAAAGTATGGAATATATACATATTAGAGTACTACTCAGCAGTAAAAAGCAAGGACTTCTTGAATTTTGCATGCAAATTGATGGAAATAGAAAACACTATCCTGAGTGAGGTAAGCCAGACCCAAAAAGAGGAACATGGGATGTACTCACTCATATTTGGGTTCTAGCCATAAACAAAGGACATTGAGCCTATAATTAGTGGTCCTAGAGAAGCTAAATAAGGAGAAGCCAAAGAAAAACATATAGGCATCCTCCTGAATATTAACCTTCATCGGGCGATGAAAGGAGACAGAGAAAGTGACCCACATTGGAGCACCGCACAAAAATCTCAAGGTCCAAATCAGGAGCAGAAGGAGAGAGAGCAAGGAACTCAGGACCGCGAGGGGTGCGCCCACACACTGAGACAAAGGGGATGTTCTATTGGGAACTCACCAAAGCCAGCTGGCCTGGGTCTGAAAAAGCATGGGATAAAACCGGACTCGTTGAACATAGTGGACAATGAGGACTACTGAGAACTCAAGAACAATGGCAATGGGTTTTTGATCCTACTGCACGTACTGGCTTTGTGGGAGCCTAGGCAGTTTGGATGCTCACCTTACTAGACCTGGATGGAGGTGGGTGGTCCTTGGACTTCCCACAGGACAGGGAACCCTGATTGCTCTTTGGGCTGACGAGGGATTGGGGGAGGGGGAGGGAAATGGGAGGCGGTGGCAGAGAAGAGACAGAAATCTTTAATAAATAAATTAATTAAAAAAATTTTTTATTCTGGAACTGTTTTCCCCTCCTGTGTGTCCAGGAACACAGAGTAGCACCGCACACCTTGGCTTCCTCACCTTCATGGCGGAGAAGAGACAGAAATCTTTAATAAATAAATTAATTAAAAAAATTTTTTTTATTCTGGAACTGTTTTCCCCTCCTGTGTGTCCAGGAACACAGAGTAGCACCGCACACCTTGGCTTCCTCACCTTCACGGACTCTTCCCAAGGGCAACTGCCTTTTCCCACTGACAGCCACAACACTGCACACACGGCTTCTTCCTCGATATGTTCTTGGTTAACTGTGACCTACTTACAGACAACACTGAGTCTTTCTCACCTTTGGAACTCTTAGTCCGGCAGAGGGCACCTCCCCCACCCAGCTCGTAGGAAGTGCCCGATTAGTGAATGAAAAGTTGGTTACATTAAGGCCACCAGCGTTTTGACCCATTCATTTTCTCATAGGCAAACTGCAATCGGCAAATCCTCCCCATTGCGCTCTGACTACACCCTTCACTTAGAATCTAACGGAGGATGCAGTCTACTTGCAAGCAAATGTGAAGAAGGCTCCACCAGGCTTTTGTAAGCGGATTTCTATCTGCCAGGTGACAGGCTTTTAGAAAACCTCACTTATGAAAGCTTCCAGGATTAGGAATAATTATGTGAGCCTGCTTAACATGCACACATCTCAAAGATTTCTCTGCAGACTGGGCACATTTAACTATTTTTTCCCATTCCAATAAAGGAACTGAAACAACTACTACCCACAATACAGCAGGAGAGGACAAAGCCAAGTCTGTGAGCCTATAACTGCTCAGAGTGCTGAGAAGTGATGGGTGCTCTGCCGTGAACGGGGCATCTTTATCAACACCTCCACCTCCCACGCCACCCAAGCTCAAGGACAGCCCAGAAAAAGAGGGCAAAAGAATGTAAAAGTGAAAAAATGGCTGGTGTACCCATGGAGCTGTAGCTAGGGTTACCTGCACAAGGTCAAGCCAACCAAAATTCCAGCATGCACAGGGTAGCAGCTCGCGAGACTCTACCACATCCGAGGAGCAATTATTAGCAGTAGGCAGCTGCCGGGGTGGGGGGAGCCGTTCTTCTACAGCTACTACTAGGCTGCCCATGTTCCAGAGGGTGGTTGCACATTAATAAACATACGGACAACACCGACGACATTTAATGAGGATAGAGATGGCCGGATGTGTGATGCACACCTTCAATACCAGCACTCGAGAAGCAGAGACAAGCAGGTCTCTTTGCGTCTGAAGCCAGCCTGGTCTACAAGAGTGAGTTCCAGGTTAGACCCCAGATAGCTGAGACAACCCTGAGAAAGAAGAATAATGCTGGAGTGGTTGTCATCCCAGATCTCAGATATATTATGAAACTACGGCGATAAAAACAACATGATACTGGCACAAAAACAAACAAGTAGGCCAAAGGAACAAAACTGAAGACCCAAATATGAGTACAAATAATTACAGCCATTTAATATTTGACAAAGGTGTCAAAAATAATCACTAGAGAACATAGAGTATCTTCAACAAATGGTGCTGGAAAAACTGGATGTTCAAATGAAGAAGAATGAAATTAGACCTGTATCTATCACTTTGCACAAAACCTAACTCCAAGTGAATCCATCACCTACGTGTGAAACCTGAAACAATGAACCTGCTTGAGGAACACAGGCAGTGCACTCCATGACACAGACGTGGGACAATGAAGCCCTAGAAGAACACAGGCAGTGAGCTTCACAACACAGATGTGGGAAAGGGCTTTCTGAAGAGGACTCATTTGGAATTAAAGCCAACAAGTGCCAAGTGGGACTTCATGAAACGAAAAAGCTTCTGCACAGTTAAAGAGCAATGCACAGGGCAAAGAGGAAGCCAACAGAACAGGAGAGATCTTTGTTGGATATACATCTGATAGAGTACTAATATCAGGATATATAAAACGAGGTCAAAAAACAAAAACAAACACAGTCAATTAACTTAAAAAAATGTGTCTGAGATCCGAACAGAGAGATCTCAAACAAGGGGGAAAGCTGCCTAAGAAGTCCAGTGTCCCTAGCAATTAGGAAAATCTCTTTGACCAACTTTGAAATTTCATCTTACCCCAGTGAGACTGGCAGAGATCAAGGGAACAATGGACAACAAAGGCAGAAAGGGGTGTGGGGAAAAGGAGCCCCCACTCATCATTGCTGGGTCCAATCACTGGACCCATGCTAGAAACCAGTGTGAAGAATCCTCAAAAGCCTGAAAATGAATCTACCATGTGAGCCTGCTATCCCACTCCTGGGCATATGCCTTATGATACTTGCTCAGTCATGTCCACTGTTTCTCTAGTCCCAACAGCTAGGAAATGGAAACAGCCTAATGTCCTTCAACCGATGGATAGATAATGAAGATGTGCTACATATATGCTACAGAATACTAGTCAGCTGTAAAGAAAATGAAATCAGGAAATTTGTATGTAAATGGATAAAACTAGAAAAGATGATAATGAAAGAGGTAATCTAGTCTCAGAAAGACAAATGTTGCATGCTCTTTTTTATATGAGGTTTTTAGCTCCAAATCTTCAGATATAGGCTAAGTTCTTACCCTTCATTCTTCGCATCAGTTAAAGACCATTAGAGCAAACCACAACCAACCAAAGTGCACTATTGTGGAGCGCAGTCCCAATGGATACATCTACAACACCTGCAGCTAATGCTGAGCCATCACTGGGGCAAAGAGGTCAAAATGTAAGAGCTGGAGGAACAGGGAGTTTGCTGTGAAACTGGCTTCTTCTAGAAATGTTGAAACTACACTTATTAAATCTGAGCAACACAGCTGCCTAACCATTAGCTGAACAAGGATGACACCAACAGACATGCTAACACGGATGGGGAGGTTCAGGAGGCCTCAACCCTAGACAAAGGACTATAGACAACTAAGGAATGCTGAGGTAGGAGAAAGCCTTCCCCAGGAGAGCACACCAATTGGTTAGCCAATACTAAGTGACCGGCCCTGAAAATGTTCACACAAGTAATATTATGTGGACTGAGTGGATTTATGTATTCTGGAACACACACACATGTATATATAACAATGGTTAAAAAAAAAGATACCTCAATTTGAAGGCAAGTGGAAGGGGGGGTACACTGGAAGGGTGGAAGGAGGAAAGGGAGGAGGCAAATAATAGACTGTCAAAAAGCTCTTTAAAAAGTTAAGTAATTCTGTGATAACATCATATAAGACCTTAGGCCTTCTGAAAACTTAGAGATCTTTTCTAAGTGAAAACAGACATGCAGAGCGGAGTTGCTTATCTCAGAACTCATAGTCAAGACTGTGATCTTATTTGTAAAACTAAAACATCAGTCCCTGCTCCCCGCAACAAGCTATCACTATATAAAAGGAAGCATAGCACCTAATACTTTGGGGAAAGAGAAGGGACTCAAAACTGCAGGCAGAGACCATTTTAATAATCATCCCAACACGCAGAAAGCAAACTACTGCGAACGCAGACCTGGCTGGAATGTCTTTCTGCTGCTTCTGGTACCTTCAAGACCCCACAGCTGCTGTCAGAGAAACAGCCCAACTACACAGAGTAAGTCATTAAAGCAAGAAGTCAAATTCAGACAGATGCCCTCTCAAAGACAACTCCAAAGGAAATCCCACGAGTGAAGTCATTTCTAAATAGATGGAGCAGCTCTGTCTGTAGGTACACACACCGGGCACAGTTCTTTAAAGCAAGAAAACCACCAAACACAGTCCTGAGATGCACACAACGGCACACAAATGTCTTTCCTAACGGGGCATTCTCAGCATCCTCTATCCGAGTATTTCTAACATCTGCCAGAACAGCTGGTAAATGATGAATGGTGAATGATTCAGGGTAAGGAGATTCTGCCCTGCAGCTTCCCTATGCAATTGGGGACAGCAAATCACAGAACTAAGAGTTGGACAATTCATACAGATTACTTAATTCAGTGTTCCAGGGTTGAGACCCCCTCAAGTACTCCCCAGTGAAGTCTATCCAGATGTGTCAGAGCCCAAGCAGCAGAGCTCCAGTTCTCCCTTCCTAGGTAGTTCTCATTCTACCCGACACAGGAGCTTCTGCCTGAGAGGCCCACTCTGAGATGTAATGATTTAGAAACTCCGAGAGGCAGACATGGTACGGAGTGACGTAAGAATGCCCACTTTAAAAATCAGAGCTCTGAAGACAGAATGGATTCTGTGGGAGGAAACCTCTAAAATGAACAAATGACTAAAAGGCCTTCCTTTGAAGTATTTGTGGGGGCCACTGTTAAAAAAGCCCCAACTGCAGGATACTCACTGGCAGCTTATAGGAAGAATGCTTTCATTTACTTCTAGAAGTGATGAAAAACTACATTAAGTTGAAGGAACCTGATTAGAATATACTTATAAATTC
>NW_004949186.1:221555-225780 GCF_000317375.1 Microtus ochrogaster
GAGTAGATGCTTAAAAAATAGAATACAGAAGTGATACCTATTTTCTAAAACTCAAGGAATGCAGAAAGCCACACCTAGGTCAAGCATAGCCACCGCATTTTAAATTCTTTAAAGTCTAGACCATAAAAAACTCCTAATAAAACCATTGATTAATATACTTCTGTAACATCAATTCAAAGTTACATTATTTTGCTTAAATGTGAAAATCTTAACATTTTAAATAAAGAATCTGAAAATAGTAGGAGAATGCCTAGCAACAAGACATCTGAGGAGTAATCGCCAGGCTCTAATAGGCCTTCTTCACCAGCAAGGGCCCTTCTAAAGTGGAGTCGCATGGAAGTCATTTCAGACATACGGACCGTCTAGTGAGAACATTTGTATGTCTGGAAGCAATGACATTTAGCCACATCCACAAAGTCCCAAGGCACTGATAGAACTGGGTTTCTCTTCTGAGAGTCTCTCACATGTTTCCCAAATCTGTTCATTGTGGTCGGAGTAAGTACCTTAAGCTTAAAATCGGAGGAGGGAAGGAAACGGAGAGAAAGCAGAACTGGGAGTAACGTGTTATACATAATTAAATCATTCATTTTAGTTATTTTTATTTTTCAACAAAGAAGCTTGAGAATTAAGTGTTTCAGAAAGAATGCCTTTAGGAACATGTGTCCTAAGACAAAAGCTCCAGAAAGATAAAAATGAGTGTAGCAAGGATGTCTCAGGAACATGACACAGCACATATGATTACAAAGGCCCGAGGATCTATCAGCAGTTTTTCTGGGTGCTGGTGAAGTAGCTCAGTTGGGAGAGTGCTTCCCCAGCACCACATAAAGCAGGCAAGGTGACACATGCTTATGACTCAATGTTCAGAGGCTAGCCCGGAATACAAGACAACCTGTGTCACAAAAATCAAACAAAAACCAAAATAAACAACAAAACCAACTTCAAAACAGTTATTTCTGTAGGATAGAAAAAGGAAGTCTCTGGTTTCTTTTTATTTTGTTTACAACTATCAATAAGAAAAATGACTTAATAAGTAAAGAGGCACTGAAGGAGAAATGGAGTCAAGGACAAGAAAGGACTCTGGAGAAAAAAAGAGTGCCTGTTTAAGTGGTTTCAAGGCTGTGTGTCACAGGCAGGGCAAAGGGCAGCAGAAGACAGCCCTGGGAGCTGCAGGAACCTTTCCGTGCAGTCACTCCACAGCAGCCATGGGAGAGAGCTCATCTTGTGTTCCCAGTAAGGAGAGAGCGGAGATGCATGTGCTTCTTATACAGATAGAATGTTTTATGTATCTACAAAAATTTCTAGAGTTCTTATCTCTCCTGGATAAATCATTCAGAGTTTTATTCCAAGATTTTCCATTATTACAAACATAAATGTATGCATGTGTGTACATAATACAAGTATATGTATCATGGACAATGAAAATTTCCAAGTTGATCACTCAAAAATCATGTTTCTTTGCTTTTATTTTGTAAAGCCTTTTAAACAACAAAACCATTAATTTTTGGTGTCTAATTTGAACTGTTTCAGAAGTTGCCAATAATTTGTTATTAGAGTTGGAACACATACACAGAATGCAGGTGCAAACATGCATACACACATACACACACGCACACACAGCAACTCTGTTCCTGTTTCCTAAGAGTCTCTGTCTCAAATTACTTATCTATAAATGCAATTTATGGATAGTATGTGCATATGTGACGTATGTGTATAATACGTATTGTGAGAATTACTCTTAACTCCTGTAGAGAAGCTGCCTACGAGAGCAAGCGGCAGCAGTTACTACAGTTTCCGCTGGGTCCTCTACTACCCCAGAAACACCACATTAGTATGGCAACAAAAATGCTACAATTGGTGCATTCTAAAGTATTTACATGTTATTTCAGATGCATAAAATGACCGTTCCTTCATTTTAATTATTGTTAAATATAAAATAATGTATGTTATTTAAAACAGAGGCTGAGAAAAGGGGCTCTCCTCCACCTTGAAGACATGTCTCCACCATGACAAATTTCATTTTTAATTTGGAAACATGGATATGGCAGCAGACTTTTTACTATGAAAAGGAACTGCAGAATAAGAACTTAGTTGGGGAACAAACAAGAAATCTATGCTATATGCATAGCATATAACCATATGCATAGGTACCCATGTTTGTAGTAGATAATGTATCCCTTTCCTCGGATGTTTAGAACTAATTATTGTTGGGGAATATTTATTTTAATGTGTGTCTTTTGTTTATGCTGCATTTGTTTAACTCTGAAAAGCTGTGATTCTTTGACTGTCTAAAAAAGCAGATGGTCTAAAAAAAAGGCAAATATAGCGAGGCAGGAGCAAGGATCGGGGAGGGGCTGGCAGGCAGAAGAGTATAAACGCAGAGAAAGGAGCAACGAGAGAACAAGGAAAGGGGAACATCAGGGGCAGCCAGCCACCCAGTCAGTCACGGAGTAAGAGGAAAGTAAGAAGTACAGAAGTAAGAGAAGGAAAAAGCCCAGAGGCAAAAGGTATTCAGGATAATTTAAGATAAGAAAAGCTGGCAAGAAACAAGCCAAGCTAAGGCCAGGCATTCATAAGTAAGAATAAGCCTCTGTGTGGGATTCATTTGGGAGCTGGGTGGTAGGCCCTCCAACAAAGCCAAAAGAGTAAAACTTCACACAACAAATTCTGCCATGTATGTAATATATTACATACATATATCCATAGATTAAGTAGCACCATACACATAAAACACATATAAATATAAAAACATAAAAACAATGGCATTTAAAACTATTTAGTTGCAATCCAAATACTTCAATGTCTGTGATTTGTATGGAACACACCACTGATAAGTCCGACTTCTTTCTCTATAGAACACATAAAATAATGAAATTTAAATACCCAATGAAGCCTATTTCTGTTCGGAAGTCACCTCTCTGGTGTGCACAGTTTGATCATATTTATCATTTCTTTGACATGTCCTTTCTCATGTTCTAGAAACTGTAAAAGGGACAAGTAAAACGAAACCAAAAACCAGTCTCAGAAAATCCGAGGGAAGGGAAAAGAGCAATGTGGATATCTGAATGTCAGTTCTGACCCAGAGCTCAGATCTGCGAATATGTTTGTGGATCAAGAAGAAGGGCTACATTATGCCCAATCACACAAACAAATACCCTCAACTTAAAACCAACAGGTTGGTAAAGCTTTATTAAACCAGGCAGTTAAATTTCTTCTTCTCACACTGTCTTTAAAAAACTGCATAAACCTGGATATGGGGACTCTACTAGTTAAGAGGAAAAAAAAAAGAGGGGACAGCACCTTTCATTTGGGTAGTTCACCACTGCACCACAGGGCATTAAAATGACATAGGTTTTTATTTTTATTTGTTTTTTTTTTCCCCCTTTCTCCACAGTCTTACTATGAAGTCCTGGCTATTCTGGAACTCATTATGTAAACCACGCTAGCCTCGAACTCAGAAATTCACCCGCCTCTGTTTGCTGAATGATGATGTTTAGCTCCTAGCTTGGCAACACCACTCTTACACACCCTGTATATAGTCTGATGTGAACTGAGGAAGGATAGACAAACCGTGCCCGGGTGTTGATGAGGTAACAATCTCCCTTGGCTGCAATACCTGCTGCATTCTCTTTTGAGCTAAACAAGCCAGTGGCTAAATTACCTTCCCACCCTCATCTTCAGCATAGCTGTGACAACTTTGTTCTACTCTGTGATCTTTGCTCCCATCCAATCAGGATGATGGCTAATTGCATAACAAGGGAATTAACAGGCTATAACAAGAAAGCTCACTCATGGAAAAAAGACATTGAAGTAATTGGACTATTTTTACCCTCTACCTTAGGCATGGACTCCAGTGCCTTCAACAGTCTTTGAGACTACTTCTGATAGTTAGCTCTCCAGTGGGTCAACGGCTGTCCTGGCCAAGCCTGAAGCCTTCATGTGAAGGTTTGATACCAGAAATGTTCGGGGACTTGAATTTCTGAATATTTGCAATAAATTTATATGCAACGTGGTGATGAGGCCCAAGTATAAACACATTAATTTGCTTTCTATATAACTTATTCACATATACACTTTATACAATGTATAAACACAAGTTTATACATTTTTAGCACATCTCTGCATCTCTGTTTAACTGCAGCTTGCCATTTGAGTTCAGGTATTTATTTTGGTATCTTTTTTTTTTTTTTTTTTTTGCACATGCTCTTTCTTTGGAGTTTTATCTTTG
>NW_004949186.1:225880-265010 GCF_000317375.1 Microtus ochrogaster
CCCTTTCTCCACAGTCTTACTATGAAGTCCTGGCTATTCTGGAACTCATTATGTAAACCACGCTAGCCTCGAACTCAGAAATTCACCCGCCTCTGTTTGCTGAATGATGATGTTTAGCTCCTAGCTTGGCAACACCACTCTTACACACCCTGTATATAGTCTGATGTGAACTGAGGAAGGATAGACAAACCGTGCCCGGGTGTTGATGAGGTAACAATCTCCCTTGGCTGCAATACCTGCTGCATTCTCTTTTGAGCTAAACAAGCCAGTGGCTAAATTACCTTCCCACCCTCATCTTCAGCATAGCTGTGACAACTTTGTTCTACTCTGTGATCTTTGCTCCCATCCAATCAGGATGATGGCTAATTGCATAACAAGGGAATTAACAGGCTATAACAAGAAAGCTCACTCATGGAAAAAAGACATTGAAGTAATTGGACTATTTTTACCCTCTACCTTAGGCATGGACTCCAGTGCCTTCAACAGTCTTTGAGACTACTTCTGATAGTTAGCTCTCCAGTGGGTCAACGGCTGTCCTGGCCAAGCCTGAAGCCTTCATGTGAAGGTTTGATACCAGAAATGTTCGGGGACTTGAATTTCTGAATATTTGCAATAAATTTATATGCAACGTGGTGATGAGGCCCAAGTATAAACACATTAATTTGCTTTCTATATAACTTATTCACATATACACTTTATACAATGTATAAACACAAGTTTATACATTTTTAGCACATCTCTTCATGACAAATTGGAGGCAGGAGGCAGAAAGCTAACAGGTATTTATTTTTGATTTTTTTTTTTTTTTTTTTTTTTTTGAGACTGCATCTCTCTACATAGCCCTGGCTGTCCTGAAACTCACTTTCTAGACCAGGATGACCTCAAACTCACAGATCTGCCTGCCTTTGCATCCTGAGTACTGGCATGTGCCACTACATCCAGCTGAGGCATCATTTTTGACACTCAAAGGTTTCAGATTTTAGATTTTCATATTAAGATGTTCAATGTGTATTACTTATAGAAAGCTGCAGTTTGCTTTTCAGACAAGACCACAGTGAGACTAGGCCAGAGGGCAAAGGCTATTCAGCAAGCAGAGGGCTTAGTGTAAGCACATACTCTGGCCTTGACCAGGACAGTCTCATGCCACATCTGCTTTTACAGTTACTGCCAATACTTCCCCTTCTATTCTAAAAAATGCCAATTTGGATAACAAATTCTTTTCTTATGTTTTCGAGAATAAAATGCTCTTATTTTTACAAGCAGGCTCCCATTCAGCCAAGGAACTTCTCCAAATTCAAATGAAATGAACCTACGAGGGCAGCTATGTCCGACCTAGGTGTGCAGTCTGAATATCTGACAGACAGCTGAACTCCAAGCTGTTATCCTGCTGACTTTATCGCCTGTCTTCTCCAGTGTAAGACTGGTAATGTGACGGGAAGAGTCCTATGGCACCGTGGGTTTCATGAAGGACCAGGAAACAATACCACTACTGCTGAGCTGCTGATGTCACCAGAATTTACAAACGAGAACCTGCTTTAAAAGACTGTGCAGATTATATAGCATACAGTCACTTCTACCCCTAGAAAAACTGCTTTCCACATCTGCTCTAAGCTTATTTGTAAATCTCTGTGGTGGGTGCGCAGCTAGCTGTGTTTAACCCAATTTTAAGCACAAGTCTGACCCTCTTGTCTCAGGCCTCCACTCTGAACGCCAGAGCTGACCGTCACCTGCCCTGGCAGGTGTGAACGCGCTGAGCAAGGGCTGTGGTTTAAGGATGCCAACAAGGGCATCAAACCATCTCTGCCCTCCTTCTGTGATAAAACTGCCAACAGGTTTCTTATAACTGATATGGCTGAGTAGCACATGTCTCAATCATAATTAAACACCAGCACTAGGAGAGTAATTCACAAGCCTGTTTTCTACAGAGCTAGAGTTTTAATTACATACACTTGTTAACAGTGGCTAAAAACCAAAACCCATCATATCTCCAAAAGATGAGGGTTTGTAAGAGGGAATGGAGAACGTGTTAGTGACAGAAGCTTGCACATCAGAGATACTTTCTGAACTCTCTAATAGAGAGGATACTTAGACCCAACAAATTACTTTGATTTAAATGCCCATAAGGACTGCTAAGCAGCCATTGAAACAGCACAGACAAACTGAGCAAGTGACTTCCACTCGCTCTTCCTAAGGAAATTACTCATCAAACACACAACCAGTCCACCCAGAGTACCTACCATAACCACCGTGCTGTGGTTATCACAGAAGGGAAATACTTGTTTCTCTTTGAGAAATTCTTGGTATGTTTGTATTGTATTTTTCTGGGTTTCTATGTTTTTATAATGACTTCGAAGAAAGATGATATGCACACTTAAAAAAATATATATTGCCAGAGTATCACCAATTTAAACGTAATCCCATTCTAGATGGTGCCTCCCATAAGAGAATAAAGTCTAATAATTTATCTTAAGAATTGTAATTGTTCCCTGTGAATTTATAGTAGCCTACATTTTGTAGACAAAGATGGCATAAGATGCGTTATCAATAAACTGCCGATCAAAAATCATTTTTCAATTAATAAACTCTGCCAACCACCTGTGGACTGAGCATACACAAGGGGGGCTGTCAGACCGTGTGCTAGGAATCCGATTGTTCTCACTATCTCTTTTAAAATAAGCACCCTTCAATCTGCACTAATTTGATAAGTTCAGAAGCCCATCATAAAGAAACGTATATGGTGACCTCAGTAAATGAATTACTCTTTGAACAGTTCTCACATCTGTTCACTGACTTGCACTGCATTATAAAATAACAAGACCAACAGTCATTCAACAAAAGGACAGAGACTGATAAAGAAACAAATATTTCCCTTTATTTGAGTGTGTTACAGCTACTTCTGGGATACTGATAATAACTGAAATCCTTAATTTACAGGGCTATGAATGATGCTACTTAACTGAGAAGCAGCCAGCAAATAGCCATCTGAAGAGCACCACTCACGGAGGGTTTCCCATACCACCTCGGCTTAGCAGTGTCTACAGTGAATTAGGAACTATCGGCATCTAAGTCAGAAGAACCATGCTCAAGATTATTTATCAACAGTGGGTTTCCTTACTCCTTTGCCAGATGCACATTGGTAGGTTTTGCTCCAATTGGAATCCCATATTTGTGCATAGTGTTCATCAAAATTTCCCGCATGTCGCTGTTGTAAGAGTCAAAGTCAAACACATTTCGAACCACACTGGAGAGCCCTTCATTGGGAAATTTCTGTACAGAAAGAAGAAATCTTCATTATATATGAGATAAAGCACACATGATTATAAAGGTTTATAAACCGATAGAGTAATAGCACACTAATGAACTTCTGCTAGTGGAAATGCATTAGATGTGTTTGACAACCAGACAGTAGGAACACACCCTTATATACAGCTGTGACAGAGATAGCTTATTTTCCTTTTGAGTTATACAGAAATAATGGAGGTGCAATTCTCCCTCTCAGGTGTCAGGGTCCTGGCTCAGACCTTGTATCTAAACACTCAGTCTATGAATAAATGGAGAAAAAAAGATAAAGGAACAGGAGAGAGGGGAAGAACTTAAGTGTAGCTTCATGGAACATGGAGGTAAAGAAGGCAAGATCCACCACAGCTAGCCATATGGTGTGAGTTCCTCTACTGACTGATTTCACTTTCTTTTGGTGCTGACACCCAAGCTGGTGTGTTAGACTCAGGAAGGCCTTATAGGTAGAGTAAGCTTTTTATTTTTCTTTCCATGTATATACGGAATGAACACACACACACACACACACACACACACACACACACACACACACACACACACTTATGCACTCACACATCTGCACCCATTAAAAACGAAACCAACCCATTAAATTTCTGAGCTGATTGGTAATGATCATGGCACAAACCCTTGCTAAGGCCAATTCAAAGACTAAAATAATGACCACTAGACTTCAAGATTTATGTTATGCATACTTCCTATCAGGTTATCTGAGTTGACCTATTACAAAATGGAAACACCAGTCATAAACTATCATCTTGAAGACACAGTGGTTTTGTCTAGTCACCTTTGCTCAGATGTATACCATACCTGTAAATGTTTGACAATGTTGACAACTTCTCTGGTAGAATAAGGATAGTTAATAATCCCTTGGTCAGCCAAGCTCCTCAGCTCTCCAAAGGCCGCCACAAGCTTCTGAAGGATGGGTTCAGGCACATTTGGGCCATACTGTTTGAGCATCTCAAGCTCTGAATGGGGTTTGGGGTTATCAATGGCATGACAGCTAAAGATGTCACCTACAGAAGGGAGAAGAACCACATTCAGTGAGCAGTCAATCCACTGTAATACACACAACAAAATGTAATGGTGGTTTAGAGAGCCAGTATATGCTCAGCAAATCATAGGAAGTCCATCTAACAATAGGATTTTACAGACAAGAAAGAAAATGCCTGAACCAGAAAAAAATAACATGTGGCTTATTCTGCATGAGTTTACTTCTACTAAAGGTTATGCTCCTGAATAACGTTTCCTGGGAGGTAGACTACTCTGTCCCCGCCGAAGCAGTCAGTGGTAACGGTTCAGTCTAGACCAGCAGCAACAAGCCCTTATTCTGATTTAGGAACAATGTGGGCAAACAGTTATTTTCTATGTGCAAATGTAGGAGTGCTGTGTATATTTAAAACTAACAAAACAGAGCATCACGGCTTCAAGCTTCATCTCACAAACTGACATGTTCAAATTCAAACATTCAGGGCAGCTTTGCTTTTTCATTGAAAATGAAAAAGTTATCCTGAATGTAAAAAGGTACTTGGGCCTACCATGCAGTCATCAAATGATTACTAAACATCTTCCAGACACCAAGTACAACCTGAGGTAATATACACCAAAGATTAAAAAGTCCTCATCCTCGTGGAATTTATGTTCTGTTGAGAAAGTACAGTACATGACAGAAGAAGTGGTTGTGGGAGAGGGCAGCCATGTGGGCCCCTCTGAGAATAAGTAGCTTTAGCTCCGTGGTTAATACAGCCAAAGCAAAGACTCTAAAGCAAGTATAAGTGGCACATAAAAGAGCGAGGCAAGGAAGTTTGGAGAGAAGATGTGGGGAACATCACAAAGGATACTGGACTCACTGAACACAGGCTCAGCATCGGGGAGACGAGCTTACGTGCAGAGTGAAATGGGAAGACAGGGAGCAGACTGCCGTCTGTCGAGGTCCTTTGGGGTCCAGCCCTAAGGACCTCTTCAGGGTTCAGACTGCACACTACAGGAGGCAAAGGGAACTTTTTTCTTAGGGTATCTGAGGACAAAAGAATGAACTCTCCCACTCTGTGCTTTTCCAAATCAGTCTCTTTATTGTTCAGGTTCTATTCTAATTCTCCTGCCCTACTTCTGATTCCTCCCAGCTTCTTCTCTTTCTAGCCTCCAAACTTTGTTCTTACAGGAGCTCTGAAGTGACTAAAGAAATTACAAGAGTTATCTCTCACTGGTCAAAAGTACATTTTTAGAGTAAGCAATTAGGAGTTGAGCCCATTGCCATGACAATACAAGGTTCCAAGGTTACAGAAGTAAGACAGTGACCAGACCAGGGAGGGGGGCACTATGCCCAGTGATAAACTTTGAGACATAGGTCTACTGTCAGCAGACTAGCAAGCAAAGAACTGGCATGCTTTTCTTAGGGTGTTTTGTGTAGCAACATCTGTGACTCTGACCTTGTGGATAGCTGTAAAAGTTTTATGATCTGTTTACAAAAGGCCTTTAGTATAGTTTGAACTTGCTTTGAGGTGAAAGTCAGCTAATTGTATGCAGTTAGTCTCAGCAAAAGGAATAAAGCAGGCTTTTAGTCTCTACCATCCTCATGGGACAAAGAGATCTAGTTATATAGTATAATTTATATATATAGATATATGTATCAAAATTATATAGCTAAATGAAAAATCATCTTCCTGACCACCCACAGATATATGTGCACATAAGATTGAGATATAATCATGAAACTGCATATACATATCACATGAGACTACACACTACAGTGCAGGTATTGGGGAGACATCAAGCTGCTTTAGCAAATATAAACAACAGTTTTCAGAGTTGATGTCCTGTAGGCCTTGGCTGGACTGGATTAACCTTTATCAGAGTCACTCTTCTGGTGGGTTGACATCTGAATTATTAATTGCCATATGCCATATATTTCCACAGCCTCCAACAGTTGTCAAGAACAAACTGCAGAGGGTGTACACCAGTGCTCCTCAAACTTTCTAATGCTGCAACCCTTTAACACAGTTCCTCATATTGTGGTGAAATTATTTTCACTGCTACTTCCTAACTAATTTTATGAATCATAATGTAAATGTCTGTGCTTTCCATTGGTCTTAGGTGGCCCCTGTGAAAGAGTTTCTTGACTCCCAAAAGGGGTTGTGACCTACAGGTCAGGAATTACTGGTGTAGGGCAACAAATGCCCTACAAATGCCCATGCAGCACTGCTGTTCATTCTGCTTGAAGAGGCTCTGACCAAACAGTTACAGATCCATAACTTTGGAAGGCAGTCTCTCTGGAGCATGGATAGGCATGCTTATTTCAGAATGTTACCTAAGCTCAGATCCTTCTGCACAGCATCCCAATGCAGGATCAGGGATTATTTAGCTTCCTTCATGATGTCCTGGGAAAACTGGGGCTTGAACAACACAAGCACAAATATTGACTCACTGACCACTGATTTTTCTTAAGTGTTTTGAGATAGGATCTGATGGTCTGACATTAATACAAGCTGACTGTGATCACTCCTATCTTCTTCTGGTCAGCTTTACTTACTTACTTCTTCTCTTACTACAACTACCATGACTACTACTTTCAGTAGGAGAAATACTTCCTCATTTGCTTTTGATCAGAGTCTGGTGTTTCCTAACATAAAATTGTGGCAGGCTAATTTATTAGGCAAAAAGGTAAAATCTTAGATCTTTCACAGATCATGCCAACAGACAGGAGCAGAAGCAAGAAGCCCATTAATTAACCTGCTATTTATTATTATTATTATTCATAATCAAGATGAGAGAGGTGGTGGCTCCAATTAAATTGATGGCTAATATTGATAATTGTGAGATAATTTGGAATGTGTTTTAAGAGTCAGTAAGATTTCCTGGTAGATGGTAAGACATGTAAGAGAAAAAAGAAGCTCGAGAAAAATGTTGTTGTCAAGAACAATGGCGTCATTATCATAAATCAAGGGGATTAAATAGAAATATCCATCCAGTGAGTCCTCATATTGGGGACTTATTAGATCCAAGTTAAGACAAGTTGGAAATAAGTGTTTGCCAGGGAATTGGACAGTCTGGCTGCAGAGAAATTCATGGCAATAACAGTTATTTAAGTGACACTGTGAAATGATATGCTTTGATTTTACCAAGGGAATGAGTATAGATAGATAAAAGAAGACCAGAACATTCTATGAAGGAGTCAATGTAGAAATTGAGGAAAGGTCATCAATGTGAGAAAAAGCCCAGAAAGCATTAAGGAAGGATCAGACATCAAGTAAGGACAGGAGAGTGACTAACTGTGGCAACTGTCCTAAGCACCACTGATGCTAAGACACAGCCAGGGAACCCATCACCAGGTTTAGTCATAGACTGGGTTTAGTCAAGAATTGCTTCTGTTGGGTGATTCAGGTAAAGACCCAATTAGAACTGACTTGAGAGAGGCGAAGAAGAAATGAATGTTGGCACTGCAGCTTCTGAACAGACAGCTGCTGAGCGCTTCTAAGAGTAGCTGGCTAAAAAGTAGGTGACCAGAGAGATGCTGTGCCAAAAATCAATCAATCAATCAATCAATCAATCAATCAACCAATCAATCTAAGGTGCCAAGAGGTTAGGGATTTAGAAGACCAAAGTTGTCCAGCAGCCACTGTGGGGAGAGGGGAAACAGAGCAGGGAAGAGGGGAAGGGGAAAGCAGAGTGAGAAGGGGAAGACGGGAGAGGGGTAGGTAGAGGGTTGGAGTGGGTGTCAAGGGAAAAGGCGTAAATCAGGAATGAGAGAGACTAGTGGCACAAGGTGATGGCAGACAGAGACAAAATGGACAATGAGCATTACTGTAGCCCTCAGAATGAATGTGAAAAGGGGAGCTTTAGGGTGACAGTGGCTATGAAGAACCGGAAAAGAACTTCTACTTTTCCACACTAGAGAAAACCATAGGCTTGCTCTAGAGTGGTCACATGAGCACATTTGTAAGAGCAGCATTACTGCAGGAATCTAAAATAAAGGCTTCATAAATAGCATGAGCACATACAGCTGTTCCTCCTAAAATGTATGGAGCAGACTACTGCACTCATTTCCATGACTTACTGCTTCAATTAATATTCCGGGGACTGATTTTCAGTTCAGCATGATTACTTACCTCATTTCTCTGAGTAGCGGCACACTACTCTATAATCCAGACACAGAGTTTCTTTTTTTGGTCTCCCTTAGAGGGACAGTGGGTTGCTCTCATTCTATACCGTACACAGTATTATGCTGACTATCCTTGTACTGAAATGGCTGCACAGGTAAACCGCTGGGACAAAACCCTTTGTGGAATTGCCAGATCAAGATCCTAACAGGAGCCTGGGCCTGCTTTGTACTGTGTATGAGATTCCAGAGAAGGGGAATCCACCTAAGTTGTTGATGATGATGCATCCTCCGGGGCCTCCCTACTCAGTAGGAACCAGTCTCTGCACAGCTGGCCATGGCCTTCTGAAAGGAGGTGATAGGAGACACTAACAGCCACTCACTATGGAGCATTAAACAGCAAAGTACAGTGCAACTGCTGAAGAAGAGAGGCGCTGAGGCAGACACAGACATGCAGTCCAGCTCGGAGCCTAGCTCCGCCACTCGTTAGCTAAGTGACTGCAGAAAATAACCCCTGTATCAAAAGCTCTCCCTCCCCCACAGCTGGTTATGAAGGAATTTGAGTAATAGCAGGCATTATAGCATTGCTGTGGAACTATTATTGTTATCATTATAGTTATTGCTTTTACCTAAAGTGCCAAAGAAATCATTGCCCAAGAAAGGGAAGCCAGGCCTGTTGGCCAGAACTATCATCCTAAAGTCAGGATGAATCACGATAACGTTTTCTCTTCCATCCACATTAGCAGCATCTGAAAAACAAAACAGGTGGTTTGTGAAACTCCGCTCAAAATGGCGTCAGGTGTTTTTGAATCAACTGTCGTCTACAAGCTATGGGAGGACATACGAGTGACATCAGTGAGTCTCTCGTTCAATCCAAAACACCAGAAAAAAATCACATGACTTTGAAAATTGTTGTGCTCTACTTCTAAGCTATCCTTCAAAATCACAGAGGGCCAGACAGGGCTTGGTCACAGCTTCTGTCTAGGCAGCCCTTTCTCCCCTTGTTGCACCATTTCTTTGTTCTGTAGTCTTCAGAGCAAAGACACAGGCAGATTCTAACCCTGGAGAGTGTGAGGGAGCCTGGGAAGGGACAGTACTCAGGCTAAGGTGATTCGTCTTCCTCCTGAACTGTGTGGAAAGTGAAATGTTAGTCAGCTGTTGATGGTGCTGCGCAGATCCCTGGATAGGAACCTCTGCCGTGCTGACTTCCTATGGGCCACATCATATACATTCTTCAGAACGTATGGTGCTGGCTATGTATTTTCTATAGCTACCTATATTTCCAGGTCTTTCCAAGAGACAAAAAATTGAAATCAGCATCTTGCACATATTTGGAAAACTTAAAATGCCTTGCAGTTCTATATATACCTTCTCTGGCTAGGTTTGGGTTTGTTTTTTGGTAAACTTGACACAAGGTAGAGTCACCTGGGAAGAGAGGCCTTCAGCTGAGAACATGTCTCCATAAGATCACCTATAGGCAAGTCTGTGGGGGCATGTTCTTGGTTAATGACTCATGTGGCAGGGCCTAGCCCTTTGTGGGTAATGCCACTCCTAGGCAGGGAGTCCTGGGGCAGATACAAAGGCAAACTGAGCAGGCGACGAGAACAAGTCAATAAGTGATATTCCTGAACGACCTCTACCTTCAGTTCCTGCCATGGCCTCCTTCAGCGATGGAGGCCTGAGAACTGTAAGCTCTATGCTCTAAGCTAAAACAAACCTTCTCTTCCCAAAGTTCATTGTGATCATACTGTTTCATCAGAGCAATAGAAATCCAAACTAAGATAATACTGATGAATTTATCCCCTCCCCCCAGCAATATCTACTAAAAGAATAGTATTTCTGAGTTTGAGGAGGAAGAAAATCCAAAGCAGAGAACAATCCCTTCTGAGTGATTGATATATGATATATATCACAAATAAGTATTTACAAATGTATATACACATACACACAAATTAAATAAAACATCCAATGATTTTTAAATATCTGCAGCATTTTGCTTGAACGTATGTACCATATGTGTGTGCCAGTGGAGGCCAGAAGACAACAATGGATTCCCTGGAACTGGAGTTGCAGACGGTGAGTGCACAACCAACATGTGAGTGCTGACAATGGAACCTGGTTGGTTGTCTGGAAGAGCAGCAAGTACTCTTTTTGTTTCTCTGTGTAGTTTTGGAGCCTGTTCTGGAACTAGCTCTTGTAGATCAGGTTGGCCTTGAACTCAGAGATCTGCTTGTCTCTGCCTCCCAAGTGCTGGGATTAAAAGCGTGCACCACCACTACCAGGCATGCAGCGAGTACTCTTAACTATTGAGCCATCTCTCTAGCCTACATTCAATTTTTAATTGTACTGAGCCAACAATAAAAGTAAGTTTTAATAATGTGAGCAAGAGAAACAGACTAGAATTTCAAGATAGCAACTTAATAATAGAATCACATACAAATATTTGAAAAGCAGGTATAAAGAGTCAAGGATGGCATTTTTAGGGTAGAAAAGCATAAAATTGACTTTTCTCACTTTCTACTACTGAAAATTTCAAAGGCTGACCATAGAAAAGGGTAACTGGAGACTGTGGACGTAGGTTAGTGACAGAGCACCTGAATCCAAGACTGAAGCCCCAATTCTATTCTCAGCACCAAAACAAAAAGCAAAAACAAACCAAGCCAAACAAAAAATCAAACATAACCAACCCAAAAAAACAAACAAAACCCTGAGATCAGCAAGGCTAGATTTAGGTGTTATTTTTAGAAATGATTGTCTGTACAATTTAGTTTGCAATGAACTTAAGCTTAATGCTTATTTATAGGTGAGAACTAGAGATACACATACTAGAGATGTAAAAACTACACAAATGAAGGAAAATGTTGCTTTTTACTACTTACGTGCAACAATGCGCCTTCCATCTGCTAGAATCATTTCTCCATTTTCTACCAGAGTTTTCAAAATGCAGGTGACATTTGTTGGTGCTTTGTCTGCCTCATCTACTACTAGAATATGACCCATCTTTACCGCTTTAACCTTTGAAGACAGGAGCAACAAAAGAACCAAAGTAACTATTATTAAAAGCTCATCACTCACTGCTTTGAATTTGCAACAGCAGCATCATAGAGTTACTAACAACATTCCCGGGCCCCTTCTCACACCCTAGCCCAGGGGAGACTTCAAGGATGAAGTAGATAAGGTGCCAAAGAGAGCAGGTGGAGGGAGACTTAACAGTCACTGTACAGTTCAGAAACTGCTTGTTACAGATCGTCAAATACTGTCACCCTTTGATCTGAGGAGGTGGGCATTCAGGGCAAAGGAAATGGATGGAAAGACTGCATCTGGGGAAGAGTGAAGATGGAGAGACTGTATGTCTCCAGGACAGTAAATGTCAGGAAAGGCACAGCAAGGGAGACTGTGTTCCTACTGCTAAGCAATGGGTTGCCAGACCGGGAAATATGCACCTCACCTCCCCAAGTAAGAGGACAGAACTACACACGTGTGAGTTCTGACGTGATGAAAACGGAGCACGGAGCTCTGCTTCAGGGCCCTGAACTTGGCAGAACACACAGAACAAACAGTTTGGGAAAGTGGTTGAAATGGGCATGGAAACATGCAGGTAAAAGTATTAGACGGGTCTTATGGAGAGCACAATCTGTAGACCGTCTGGATGGGAAGGGAGAAAGGGAGACAAGCGCTCCAGGTCTCGGGTGACCATGGGAGGGGACCTGAGAAGAAGGACTCACCCTGCCCTTGCCAGGCTTCTCCTCACGCTCTTAAGGAGGCAGGTAGGAGATCTCTAGACATTTCAACAGAAACCCAAAACTTCTTTCTAAAAGAGATACTAACTAATAACCTACAACCTAGTAGACCATATAAAATTGTCCTGCTGCACATGAGTAACTAATGATTTTACGGAAACAAATCAATAAAGGATGCTTCTTTTGTCACAATACATACCTGTACTCTCAAAGAGCTGATAAGGGTTTTTTAATTTAGGGTAAAAATGAGCTAAATTAAAAAACAGAAAAGATGTGGCTCCTATCTGTAACACATCTCTGTTCAGAGAAGAGCTGGGCTCAGCCCTGGAGACTTTTGGCACAGATCCCAAGTCCCCAGCCTTGGGGCCTGGCCATGACAGCGCCATGACAGCTGCCTGCTGAGCAGCTCTGTGGTTAGGCTTAGATCGGAGCCTGGAGTGGGAGTCAGTTCCTCTCAGCTTCCCAAAACACAGGCTAATGTTCTGTTAGTTTAGAACAACAGACTTTTAAGAAGCCTCAGAAAACAAGCAGAGATCCCTGCCAGTCCCCGAGTCTCTTGCTCAGGAGGGAAACGCAGTAGGAGAGCTTGCTACTTTCCCAATCACCTCATTTTGACAGAGAAGCATATCTAAAGTGATGCAGGCAGTACTCCAGTTATACAGAAACTCGCACCTAAAATGATACATGCCTGTGCTCAGATAATTGACCCACCCGTAGGCTGAGGTACAGGAGCAATCAAAACACACTTTAAATCATCTGTATCATCGGCTTACTGACCAGAGGTGAGTCTTCATACACAATCAGTCCATCCTTCACTGAGGGCTGCAGGGTCAGCGTCTGCACTGTGGTGTCCCTGAAGTCAAACCAAACATGTCATAGTCAGGACAGAAATAAACCAATGTTTGAACATGAGTAAATAATGAGTAAATCTTTAAATTTGTTCATCATCCTGCTCCCCCCGCCCCCCGGAAAAAAAACCCAAAGCAATGAGTAACTTCAGCCAGCAAGAACATTCTGTTGACAGGATAACTCTGTAGGGTTTAGAAATTAATAGAGTTGCCAAATCTCGCCCCCCCCCCGGCAATCCTATTTGTAATGGTTTCACTATATGTTTATATTACTACATATTACAAAGAATGTTTATGCTACATAAAACTTGATGATCAGTTTGTTACCCTGGCTGATTAATCTATGAACATTACATCCCACCCAATCTGCCATCTGGAGCAAAGGTCAGACTTTCACGCTCCTTGATGAACACAATGACTTCACAGGATTCTGAAGATTTGGAGATGAAATCCAAGGCTCTGTACCACATTATTTCAAAAGCTATTCTTTTACTATTTGTATGGCTTTCCTTTAAGTTGAGGGTCTTGAAAAATGTTAACATCGAGTTAGTTATCTATGCCCAGAGACTTTTTTCTGATGAGCCGTAAAGTTCCTATCAGCCATGTGCAGTATTGTGGGCAATATATAGGTAAGTTCTAACATTTTCAAGGTAAGCAATTGTATGTCTTTACATTCTACACACACTGTATCTTAATAATGAAAAGGTCTGTGGTCAATCTGACCATGCTACACAATGAAATCACATAAAATAAAACATAACCGGTATCTCTAAGAGTCCGAAGAGATCTTTCAAAGAACCCTGCTGCTTACTCAAAATAAGCAACAACTTTCCAGCTATGTATAAGATACTGTCTGTATTGAAAACTTCACACCGTGGTTCTGTAATATACCTATGAAACTTAAACCCAAATGCCAAACTTTACTGCAAACTTAAAAATTTTCCATGTGCATCTAGGAGGCAAGGAATGGTACTGATGGCCTTCAAGTCTATCTTAGAGAAAACAGTGATGTCAGCAGGTATACTTGGGGTTGACTAGTCACCGCACTCGGAGTTCATGGTTTATCCTTTATTCCAGGTGAGCTGAAGCTAGACTTTCTATAGTAGCAGGTAACTTCTCTATAACAGGTTTCATGTACCAGGGCTGGATCAGATACATGGGCAATATAATCATGAATCTTTCTAATCCCTAGACTTTGTCTTACTTACAGCTTGTCAGAAAGAGTTCTCTAATATGACAGGCAATGGGTTGGTTTCTTGTGTTAACCCCTTAGCTCTGGCCTATTTTGACCCTTTGCCAGCTCCCATGATCATGGTTCATGATCATGGTTCTGGATCATGGACCCAGAGTTCACTGCTTCTTCCATGTCACAAAGAATACATTCCAATGAATCATGGTTTTGTCTTTATTAAAAATCTAATTAAAATGCCCTAGGCAATGTAAAGAAGAGTGAAAAATATATTCTGGCAAGTAACTGGCACTTTTCAAAATTTTTTGTGAGACATTATAGTATGCTGTTGCATATCAAATTTCTGCCAGTCACTTTTTAATTAATTAATTAATTAATTTCCAGTTTTGAATAAGTTAAGAACAAGTTTCATTAGCTGACTTAAATTCACATTAATATTCTAGCACTAGAGGAAAGGGTGGGTGGGGAAAGGAGAAATACTCGTTCACACAGATTTTTCCAGCGGCATGCTGGTTTCTCACCTCGGCTCTCACATATTTCAAGGGCAACAACCTGACACCTTCCAGTACCAAAAAGGAACAAGGAACTCCTGCATCACTGTCAGTTACTGAACAAAGACAGTGCTTATAGTACCTTCCATCAGTAAATTCTATTTTTTAAAAGGCAAATGAAATTGCACTATAAATGCTTGAAATCTGATAGTATACAACTTGTCAAATTTCATTTTATTAAAGACTCAGTGCTGGAAGAAAAAAGCATGCGGGGTTTTGTTGTTTAGGAAATAAGCACATATCACATGATCTCCGAAAGGTGATGACGATGAGGGTAAGTGCAAATGGGAAACCTGACTTTCAGGGGACTTGGCTCTGAAAGAGAAGATTATAGGACAAAGTCAGTGTTCACGCTGTTGTACTGTTGATACTTTCATCTGACATATCCAAGGGAGAGTAAAGGCTAGTAAAATAAGTAAACAGAGTAAGCATGCAACTCTGGTTGGCTTGTACTTAGTCCAGTAATGTGCCTGATGCACTGAGTGTGTGTGCGCGCATATGTGCGTGTGCATGTGTGTGTGCATGTGTGTGTGTGTGTGTGTGTACGTGCGTGCGTGTTGGAGGGAGAATGTGCTCTGCTCTGCATGGTACTTAATATAGTAAGAGAAGAGCTGGATTTCTATGACATCTCATTATAAACTTTAAGAAAATAGCAGTAAAATCAGTAAATAACCAGACACTTGCTGTGCTGCATACAGCACATGAACAGATTCCTAATGATGATACAATAAATTTCTTTCACAGTATTAGATTTAAATCATTGCTCCTCATTATGAGTATCTTGGGTCAAGCATGTTAATCCTACACATACAAAACAATGACCTGAAGAGAACACAGCAATTTCCAAACTGTTTTGACTTGTTCCTTTCAAAAACAGCTTTGAATATAAGCTAATAAAAGTTTAGAGTCAACAATTTCAACCACACTAGGGAGAAGAAAAGCTAAACCTCATCTCAGCCAGCTTCCTTAGCCCAACTTTTAACAGAGATGGCTTTCTAGCTACCGGTAATGCTCAAGTCAATTAATATATGTTTAGCTAATTGTTGGTGCTTGTGTTATCACCAATTGTTCCTGCTTCTTACTAGTCTACAAAGTACAGTTTTCTATCAAAGCTTATGTCAGTAGTGCGTGGCACAAAGAAATAGTATGCTAAACCAATTTTCATTAACTGTAATTTAAGTCCTTTTTAAAGTTGAACTTATTAATATGCAGTAGTTGACTTAAGAAATGACTCCAGATGCAATAAAAATAATTAAATTATGAACAGACCAGGACTTTGTTAAAATGAGGAAAACCCCCTGGGGGGGAGCTGAGTTCGGCTAGGGGCAGCTATGGGGAATTAGCCTCAGAGGAGAGGGCTGGTCTCTGGAGAGCAAATGGAATTTGCTCTGCCATGTTGTTTGTAAAGTATACAAAGCTATGTTCTAATTCACTGAGGAGCAAAACATATTAAAGATATTTATTTTCAAGGTATTTTAATGAGATACATTTTGAGAGATTTATGTTAGTTTTTTTTCTTAGAAAAATACAGTCAAACCTGAGGGCAAAAGAAAAAGAGAAGGCCTAAGAGCTTCAAAAGATGACCCCTCTTCTAGCACCTGCAATCAGTATGCACAGAACACTTGGGACTGTGAGTCAAACATGAGATCAGAAAACAGAGTGCTCGGGAGAGGCAACCAACACAGATTTCCTCAGCATTTTAAACACAGGGGTGACCTGGAAGTACAACTAAATGGTAATTTATTAATAAGATACAAATAATATTACTGAATAAGATTTTTTTATTTTATTTTGGAGACATAGAGGGTCTCAGTATGCAGTCTTTGCTGGCCTGGAAGTCCCAAATCATAAGAGCTCCAACTGACTCTGTCTCTGGAGTGTTGGGATTAAAGGTGTGGATAGAAATACCCGACTGAGATTAGATACTTTTCAAGTGAAGACTTTCGACATCATCAAGAACATAATTTTCTCTTATTGATTAACTTTGTTCACTGGCATTCTCACCTACAGAGACAAGCATTCTGCTTGCTCTCATCTCCTGTCCCTTCTCTATGACCATCTCTTCCTCCCCAAATTCTCACTGATTCCGACCAGGCTATCCGTGTGGCCACAAGGCTGGAACGCCAGTGGAACCTGGTGGGGTCACCAGGGGATAAACAGCTGGAGACAATAACTCTCCCTTCGCCCACATCCTCCAGTAGTCAGTGGTTTATCATGATCCTCCTGATCCAGACCTGCTACTGGCAGGCTCAGTCTTGTACAAACCTGCCTTAAGTTGAAAACAGTAGTAAAATGTGATCATAAATAATTATTTATGAAACAGGGAGGTACTTATATGGAGATGATATTAATAAGTTTAAGGTTCCTGTAATGCACATGCTACAAAATAAATAAAAGCTTATTTTTAAAGTTTTTTTTTTTTAAAAATAAGTTTATGGTTAACCATTTACAGATACAGTGGCCTTCTACTGGATAGTAGATACACACAGCCTCTCCTGTGATATGTAAATTTATCTTGCTATATTAGGAAAGAGATTTCCTTGGACTTTCAAATAGATACAGTCCTTGTTAAAAGCAACGTGCCAAAGAATACGAAAGAAAGACAAAAACAAGACTATGATTAATGCAGTTTTAAAAATAACATCAGACTACATCTGAATACATCTGGCTTGGTCAAACACTCAAGACCCCGACAGCCCAAGGCAGCTCATATCTAGAGGTAATTAATGTAGATCATAAGAAAATACACTAGAGAGAAAGGATAAAATCTGAGGGGAAAACAAGGGAACCGGGGGTAGGGATGGGCACTACCACAGTGCTTGAGCTTTCTCAATGCTTAGGAAGAAAAGCCTTCATAAAATGAAACAAGTTTTTATTCCTGTCAAATGCTGAAAAGACTCCTGTCCTTAGAACTGTCCCTTAGAGGACGCATAGTTTACCCAATGCCACTCACTCTTTACTAACAACCTGGATGCCAAAAAGTCCTAACACACCATGATGGGAAGACACTGGGGCGGGGTGATTTTTTTTTCAAAGAAGTTACAGGATGTGACACTTTGCAGTTCTTGGGTAGGTATTTGCTGGAAACAGTAGGAAGAACGTGAACTAAAACAGTCACCTGGTGGCGGCCAAACACTTCAAATCAGCCTGGTTTATCACTACCATATTTCCTTGTCCTTCTAGAGTTGCACTAGAAATCCTACCATTAATTGAAGCCATGACAAGTATTTTCCACAAACTCAGAAAATTTTGCAAATTGCCCCGTCTTTAGAAATAAAAACTCTGCTCAAATGGTGTGCAGATAATTGGGTTTTTTACTCTGAAAACTAGATTTCTTGGTTGAGAAACTGTAATATTGCTCTTTGCTTTTTGGCAGGCACTCCACTTCTCTTTTCCAGACAGAAGTGAAAGACGTAGGACAGCTCCTTTCTAGTCAGTGTAGAAAGGATTAGAAGAACAAAGATGAAAAGTTGTGCTCAGAGGTGACCAGGGGGCTAAGGCTGATGAATGCTTTGTTCACTGGATAAATCTATCAGAAAATAGACTGGTATATTCTAATTTACACACTTATAAGGAGAAATGAGCAAATTTTCATGTCATTATATTCAGTAGTCTTTCAAGAATTTACTGCATTTGTAGTAACAGGTGCGCCTTTATTGGAGAAACATCCTAACAAACAGGTAGTTGGCTGGGGAGGTGATTCACTTGCCAGCATGAGGACCTAAGTCAGCTCATTCCCACAGAACCCTCAGAAAAAGAAGCTGGTGTGGCTCTTGTCTTCCTTGGCTGCTCAAGGGCTGCCATCATAAATGACACAGCAACTTTATGACTAGGGTCCGCTCTAGAGGAAACAAATGGTAGTGGATGGCACCAGTACCAAAGGCAGATTCCAGAAAAGCTGGCCAAAATGCAGAAGATGCCAGATGCCATCTTTGTATTTGATTTCGGAATCCATTTTGGTGGTGGAAAGATAAATGGCTTCAGCATGGTTTATGATTCGTTGGAAAGAAGAATGACCCCAAACAGATGGGCAAGACATGGCCTTTAAGGGGGAAAAGAAGACCTCTAGCAAACAGCCAAAGGAAATCAACAATGGAATGAAGGTCAGGGGACTGCGAAGGCCAACACTGGTGCCGGCAAAAAAGGGAGCTGGAGCTTGGGTAGGAGCAAAAGGAGTAGCGATTCTGCAGGACTGGATCTGCTGGGATGACGCAAACTTCTAAGCAGTGGGCAAATAAATTATAAAAATTCCCTCCAAAACTAAACAAGGAGGGAAAGGTGACATGCATTTATAGTCCCAGCACTGGAGAAGCAGAGACAAGAGAAACTCTGGGACTTGTTAGCCAACTAGTTAGCCTAATTGGCAAGTCCCTGGCCAGTAAGAGACCCTCTCTCAAAAAGTGAAGGAAGGGGATAATGCCTTGGAACGACATCCAAAGCTGACTCACTTCCACACTCATGTACTCCTGTGTGTGCATGTGCACAAACATACACGTACACATATAAACAAGAAAAAAAACCCTTCCTTTGATAAACTTATATCCTAGTACTTTGAAAGGAACTGATATAAAATGTACCCCAAGTGTGGTATGAACTAAATCTAACATGAGGCTAAATATCAAAAGATTTTGTCAAGGGCCAGCCAAAGAAATAAGAGTTTAAAAGTATTTTGATCATCAGGGCAAACTTTTGATCAACAAGCCTGCTGCACTGTGCCTACCAGAATAGGCATGCTCTCCAGGGAGCTGGTTAGGCAGGTCTCTTTTGGTTAGTAACCTGAAGTGCACATTTTGTGTAGTATTTATTACCTAAAACTACATAAGTTGTGCTTTTATGTATCATTTGATACAATATATAACCCATCAAATATTTATTTTCCTAATCCCTGGTGGTTTATGAACTGGAAAAAATTCCTCTTGTTCTGGTTGTACATATGCCAGTCTCAAGAGCCCAGGCTAAAACCATGCAGGACAGAAGAAGGTATGCAAAGAAATGAGCGTTGTTTGAGCCGTCCAGTCTACCTGTCATTTCATGGTAGATGCTCTCAAAGAGACACCACTTTTAGTGGCAAAAATCAGTCTACTCCAGCTCCACTGTTCTTGGGGCGTTTCAATGCAAAGGGGAAAATACAGATACCCTTAGGGGGATCACAGGGCAGAAAAGCAGGGACTCTCTGACCACATTTATGTGAGTTTTGCTGTTTTGCATGCCATGTTTTATCTTAAAATTGCAGCACCTGAGAGTATTTGTTCGCATCTCTCATATTATTTATTAAACCCCAAATGAAGGAAATGAGTGGCTTAATCAGCAGTGGGTTCAGGGTGAGGGTCAGCACTCTGGGGAGGCCCGGCAGCAAAAGCACCTTTGTATGGTGCCACATGGCTGTGTCATCCTGGGACTGAGAAGTCCTCCCACCTCCTGGGAAATCTCTCCTAGATTTGCAGAAGGAATGCCAGCTATAATAAGACCGTTTATAAAAAGGAAAAGGAAACAGAGCTCAATGGGGATCCAGGAGAAATATCATTAACTCTGGTGGAGAGGACAGGTCTTTGAGAAAGATTATGACTGTACCGGGCAGGGATGGATAGGAGGAGCTTCCAGACAGTGCAATAGATGAACACACAGGAGTCAGAGAAGTCAGGGGATGCCTAGGTACCCACACTGAAAAAGTCAGCTGTGTGGAGGAAGGAGAGCTGGCCAGACATGCACAGTCACCCCTCAGGGCACCCAGAGCTCTAACCTCAGGCCAGAGGCTGCCCATAGGTGGCCTTGTGTCTCCCTACTTCAGAGGAAAGAGTCTCCAAATGGGTGTCACAAAGACAAATAGGTAGAAATTGACATGACTCATCTTTTTAACAAACTTTCTCAGAATGCTGTACGGCTATTGTACTGGAAACAGGCAGCTGACATACTCCTGCCCTTAGGCGGGCTCAGTGTCCAGTGGGAAAGATGGGGACAGGGACATGGAACTGTGATAAAGAATGACAGGTGCACTAGCAGAACCGGTCCCAGGTCAGTGGACCTCATCTTACCATCAAAACAGTTGTCTTGAAAAAGACACATTTTGGAACATACAAAAATAAAGAACCACAAGCTAAAACTGTAAAATAATACCTTACAATAATCTTCATTTTTAATTGCTGATAAGTCTAAAGGACATTTTGTTCTCATCAAAAGTTACAGAGAACTATTTTGGTACAAACCATGTGACTGATACACTTAGTCTGTCCTAAAGTCAGCTTGCTTCAACAGCTGAAGAACAGGCCACACAGGTGCTGCCGAGAAGAATGCTGCCTTTAGTCTCCGGTTACCCAAGGCTTACTCTGCTCTCACCTCGCTTTGGCCGAGTGGTGATATAAAGAACAGGCGCAACATCTGCCTGAAAGAGCAAAGAGCGGGTGAGCGCTAAGAACTTTTTCTACAGGACAGTACAGTGTGGTGTGGACTTGCTGCTGGCCACGGGAGTCACAAGTTCTGGATGGGACAGAGAACGGTCAGCTGCGCTGGCTGGACAGTGTGAGGACAGAACAGAGACTGTGTTTCTAATCAGGAGGCAACAGCAGACCAGGGCAGCCATACAATGGACTAAAGTCTGTTATGTCAGTAGGTGATGCTAGCTAGACCTGTTTCCTTTAGCTTTTGGCTGGGACCCTTAAACAGTTACTAGCCCGAGTTTTTTCTATTTTCCTTTTCTTATTTTTGAGGAAAGGGGAAAGGGTCTCTCTACGTGGTCCTGGTTGTAACTCACTACACAGAGCATGGCCTCAACTTACAGAGCTCCACCTGCTCCTGCCTCCCAAGTGACCCTGTTGGTCACTGTGACTTTAAGGACTAGTTATTACTTCCCTTACAGACCCATCCCACATTGAATCAATTCACCCACCAAATCTCCAGACTAGACAAAGTTGTCAAAATACAAGAATAATCCCACTATATTTATGAAGTGAAGTCACTGCTGATAACCTTTCAAGGTTTAAATTCCACTTCATTAGTCTCTATTAACTCGCTGTCACATGATTCTTTATTTAAATTTTCTACACCATTTCCACTCCCTGTGGGTTCCCTGTAAAAACCATCCATCAGAAATCCCTTACTCAAACATTCTTCTCTGGCTTAGCCTCAGGAGAACCCATCTAAGGTGCTTGCTGACCATTTGATTTTCAGCAATGCCATTGATTCTTCCAGTATAAAACATTATAGACACATCTTGGTTCATAGGCACGTCTTCATAGAGCTGTGCGCTGAGAAATCCCAGGAACGTATACTAAATACCTTCTGCTCATTTTGTCACTGCTGCCACCATCTCAACAACCATTGTCACTTAAGGAACTCCATGCTTTTTAAAGCAAAACCAAACCAAACCATGGGCAACCTACGTGAGCTGGGAGGGGTTAGGCATCACGTACTAGTACCACTCTTTCCTTGCTCTGCACGGATGCCACAAGGAACTGGCCGGAAAGACCCGGGAGGAGACAGTAGATAAGTGGTTGGGACATGATATTAAAACATGTTCAGACAATCTGAGATCAAAAAATGTTTAATGCTGAGTCACTGTTTTTATTTTAAGAAAGATTAAAAATATTTGCTCGTTTCCTTCATTGGAATAACAGTGATTTTATAATGGCAATCAGGGTGAAATAATAATTCTCTAGAAAAAAACTGGGGGGAGTTGGGGACCCTGATGTGGCAGTGGACACCATTAATCCTAGCACCAGGAGGCAGAGACCAGAAGATCCTCTTGAGCTTGAGGTCGGCCAGGTCCAGGCCAGCCAGCAGTACATAAAGAGACCCTGTCTTTAAGAACTGCTTCAAAACGTTTAAAAAAATCTTGCTTGAGTTAAAAAGGATGAATTAACACATTTAATTCTAATGATTGACTGAAGGGGAAAGAGACTGGAGGCACTGGATACAGTCATAGTATTCTATCCCTACAACAGGAAGTACATCACCACATTTAGAAAATACAAATAGTTCTTAAAGCTGGACGGCAAATTCAGTTCTGTGTTATTATTTATATTGTCTTTTGTATTTCTGAGTTTTCTCTCAGACTCCACTGTGCTCTGATGCCGAGGGGTAACAAGACCATGACAGAGACTGCATCCGTGGTTCTCAAACTTGTCATTCAGAGCTTGGGATGAGCTGGTCTCGCAGGCGCCTCATCTTCTCAGCCTGCTTTTACAAAACACCAGAGAGTGAGCTGCATGGCGGGGAGCAGTGCCAGGGTCTGTATCTGACTCATCAACCTCTGTAGGCCACAACTGAGAGGCTAGAAACAAAGCCAGAAGGTACCGTGAGGCAGCAGCCACCTGGGAGAACAGCAGCAAACAGCAGCCTTGCTAATGGTTTGTGAATCACCTGGCAGACGGAAGAGAGGACCAGGAGATCTGCTGGTGACACACCCCACAGGAGGCGTGATAGGTAAAGTTTATGTAAAACCTGGAGGATTGTCAAGAAAGCATTAGAGAAAAATGATGTGGGAATGATTTCTTATTAATAAAGAAACTGCCTAGGCCCATTTCATAGGCCAACCCTTAGGTAGGCGGAGAAAACAGAACAGGAGGCTGGGAGAAAGAAGCTGAGTCAGAGAGTCGCCATGATTCTCCCACTCCAGGCAGATGCAGGTTAAGATCATTCCTGGTAAGCCAGCTTGTGGGCTATACAGATGAATAGAAATGGGTTAGATTAATATGTAAGAGCTAGCCTCATAGTGGTATGATGAAATTAGTGGGAAGTGCAGTCTAACTAGTGAGACCTCTACACAAAAAGTTCAATATTTAATGTTGAGCCAGGTGGTGGTGGCGCACGCCTTTAATCCCAGCACTCGGGAGGCAGAGGCAGGCAGATCTCTGTGAGTTCGAGGACAGCCTGGTCTAGCTAGTTCCAGGACAGGAACCAAAAGCTACGGAGAAACCCTGTCTCGAAAATCAAAAAAAAAAAAAAAATTTAATTTTGAACAGAAATGCCTAGGCTCTGATAAAATGAATGCCTATTTTGTTTGCAACACTATTATCCATCAATTATATAGCACTGGGTGCAATAAACTGTGAACTTTAGCTTTGAAATTTGTATTATTTTGAAATACCGGCCAGCAGAGACATCACAAATACTGTGACCATGCCCTTTGCTTAGAGGTAAAGGACCTAAGACCAGAGTGCACTCAGGGACTTAAATGCACATGTTACAATTTGAGGGCTGAAAAACAGTGATTTAGGCATTCAGAAGTTAAACTAGTAGATTAAGTCCAAAAGAAAAACAAGAACAAAATAATAAAGACAAAATCAGCAACTACTGAAATGAAAGAGGAAGTAATAAAAGTAGTTTCTTTGAGTACACTAAGGCTGTAAACTGGGCACGGTGGTGCATGTCTTTTATCCATGTACTGGGAGGCAGAGGCAGGCAGATCTCTCTGAGTGCGAGGTCAGCCTGATCCACTTAGCTGATCCCAGGACAGAGAGAACTTGTCTCAAAAACAAACCAACAACAAACAAAAACAAAATCAGGAATAAAAGTGGGGCCATTATTTACCTTATATTCCTGGAGTTACATCCATGTGGTTACTATACATCATCCTTTTTGTGTATATTTGTGTGTCTGTGCATGTGCTGGCCGAGGCCCAAGGCTGATGTTGGTGGTCTCCCTTGGTTATTCTCCACCTTACTCACTGAAGTAAGGTCTCTCAACTGAGCTGAAAATTTACTAACATCAGCTTGCTCTGGGCCTCTTGTCTTTGCCTGTCAAGGGCTTGAATTACAGGTAGGCTATCATATCTAGCATTTATGTGGGGCTAGGGATCCCAACTCTATTGCTTGTGTGGCAAAATGCTATAATCACTGAGCCATCTCCCAACCCATATTATCATTTTACATATCAGTGTATATGTGTGTGTGAGTGTGTATATATATATGTGTGTGTGTGTGTGTGTGTGCGCTTATACATATTCATAAATTTAAATTTCTATTTATTTACTTACTCATTTATTTATTAAGACAGCGGCTCTCACTGGCCTGGAGCTTGCCTTGCAAACTAGGATGGCTGGACAGGAAGTCCCACTGATCTACCTCTACCTCCAAGTACTGGAAGGCAAGCACAAACCACTATCCCCGGCATTCTCATGGATACTAGGGACTGAGCTCAGGTCCTGGCTCTGACGAGGTGAACACTCTCCTAAGCTACCCTCCTGGTCATGTTGTTGGATTTTGTTTGTGAATACTTGTATAAATTTTTGTATTAAGATCTATTTTTGTATCCCTATCCATAGAAAATACTACACTTTAAAATCCTTCATTATGTAGCTTTGTTGATAAAAACAAAACAAAATGCTCTAAAAATGCCTATACTTCTCCTTTATATTTACAGAATATTTCTCCTTAATGAGCCACCCAAAACTTTTACTCAACACAACAACCATTTTATTGAATTGTCTCATATTTACTGCTCATAAGAAGCCAACGGTCATTTTTATCACTGCGCCCTTATATGCAATGTGTCTTCAATTTCAGTGGCCTTAAGAGTTTTTCTTTGTTTTCACCATCGATTATGATGTGGTTTTCCTTTTCTGTTTATCATGCCTGAGACGCATTGGGCTATTGGTGATTTCCTGTTATTACATCAAATTCGGGGACTTTTCTTCTGTTATCTTGTCAAGTATTTTTCTGTTCTCCTCTCTCCCCACCTTTGGAGACTCTAGCTGCTGATATATGCTGCTGCCCTTTCTCAGGGTTGTCTTTCTGGGTTGAGGATTCCTAATTATTGTCTTGTTGCTCAGTTCTCTTTTAAAATACTTGAAAACATTTATGGCAGCTATTTTATAATCGCTCCATGCTAATTCCATCATCTTAAGTGCATATATATTAATTCTCTTGCTTCTTTCTGTGTCCAGTAATTGCCTGCTGAAGGATTAATCTTTTCAAGGCATTCCTTGCTATATCCCAAATACCCATCTTCTTTAATCCTACAGTTATCCTTCTTGAGAAAGAAACTCCAAAATAAAATAAATTATGAGCTAGGTTCTTTCCTTTGTTACCCTTTAGCTCTCCTTTCCTCTGGTTGAGTTGGGGTCACTACACCGAGCAGGCTTCTGCCTCAGCCTCCCCAGCACCAGCAGCAAGTTTGTGTTCTTCATGGCTTCTTGTTAACCTTTGCAGGACCAGTCCAGAATAGCTATCAAAAGGATGAACAGCCATACTTCTGAAGCACATGCTGCACAGGCTACCGTCGACACCACAGCACCTACTGCGGCTCAGGGGACCACTGCTCAGTTCACAGACTGTAGGCTGAGTTTTCCTGTCCTACAGCTAATCTCTGATAAACACACTAAAGCTTATATTAATTATAAATGCTCGGCCAATAGCTCATGCTTATTACTAAATAACTCTTGCATTTTAAGTTAGCCCATATTCCTTATTTACACTCTGCCACATGAGAATACCTTTATTAGCATGGCACTACATCCCCTGTTCCCTCTGCATCAGGCTGGCAACTCTAGACTTTACTCTCTTTTTCCCACAATTCTCAGTTTGGCTTTCCCACCTGACCCAGTTATAGGCTAGTCAGCTCTTTATTAAAGCAATCACAGCAACAAATCTTCACAGTGTACAAAGAGATTATTCCACAGCAACAGATTTTTAAGGACTGCTCTGTTCCCGGGGCTTGTGAGTCTCTCCAGCTTTACCTCTCTTCCTGTATTAGGGCTAGCCAGCAGTATAAATCCAATGGGAAATTTTTGCGTTTTTTTTTTCTTTTAATCATCTCTCAACTTTGTTTCAGCCCTTTTCTCTCTGTCCTTTAACCTGTTAACTGTTCTTTTTCTTCTAAAAATTTCTCTCAGGAACTTATAATTATTTAGCAAAAAGAACTCAAACTAGAAATTCATTCTTCCAATGCAGTCCAGTGTTCTTTCCTTGACACAGCATTTGTTACTGGGATCAAAAAACAATAATCTACACTAATTTTAAACTGCTCAATACTTGGTATATTTCTTGTCCCCTGCAGTACTTAGCTTCTAGTAGATCTGCTGCCTGCATTTTATTTCTAAAATGAAAACCAGTCCACAAAGCTTAAAATGACTCATGCTGAGAAATTTCATTTGCTTAAAAGTTATCCCTGAACCAACACTCCAACCACACAAAACAAAATTATTCACACAGAATCCTAAGCCAAGAAGTACTAAGCCCCCTCCCATAGTCTGTGTACCTATCTCACATGGGGCCAGAACGTGTTGTTCCTCCCTGAACACTAACTCAGCGTCTGAAGAGCAGCAGAGGCTTGGCCTCCACATACCTCCCTTCTAACTCGAGTGCCTTGATGTTGATGACATCAGCTTCATTCCTCTATTCACAAAATATCTATTCTTTCATACTTATAAGGTATTAATCACTTTAAAAACAAATTTGCAAGGCTTTAATAACCTTTAAAAAAGATTTATTTATTTATGTGTATGTGTGTGCCTGAGTATACCATATATGTGCAGAAGAAGGGGCCCAACCCTCTAGATTGGAGCTACAAGTGATTGTGAGCCACCACACGGGTGCTGGGAACAGAACCTGGGTCCTCTGCAAGAGCAGCCAGTGCTCTTACCCCAACCCCACTTTGTCCTTTACTACCTTTTAAGGCGAGTGGAGCTATGAGCAGGAGGAATGGGAAGGAAGCTAGCTTATAAAGCAGGCTTTTAAGGAAGTATATTTAATTCACAGTAGGAGAGAGATGATCAATCACGCTCAAGGGCTTGTGCCCGATTCTCCTACCTGTGCAGCTGGATGTATTCTCGGGGTCTGTTGAGCAAGTGAAGGAACCGGTCCATGATCTTGTTTTTTCCTACACCCTGCAATTACACAAACAGCTTTAAGCACAAAGCAGCTTTGGTTTGGAGCTGCTTCTTCACAGTTCTACTACGTTGGTTTGTTGTTAGTAAAAACCACATCAGGACCCATGGATAGCCCATCTCCTGACATAAGGCCACTGGAGGATCTGACTCCTAAGCATGGGAAAGTACAGACGCCAGTGCCCACCTCTTGACCTTTGTTTACAGTTTCAGAGTTAAGGCTGACATTATCATAGAACATTGGTGATTTCAGGTTACAAAATGGCATCAAATATATATAAAAATAATGGCTTTCCTTTAGCTTCTCAGAGATAGGTTTTCAGTTATAGAAAGATAAATAGAACACTGTACTTTTACTTGATTTACACTTTTGAAAAGTACATTAACATTCTGGAACTCTAAAATTGGACATTTAATTATAATCCAACTACATATGCTCTTCTTAGACACGCCCTCATCTCCCTTCCCCTTCTCATGCTGGAGGCACTGACCTTTTGTAGAGGTACCTATTTGAAAGTATTCATTGTGTGATGATTCAATACAAATAAAAGAGCGAAAACCTAACACTAGGTTGTGAAGAGCAACAGTTAATACGCTGAGTTCAATATTGTGGGAAATAAAACAGCATTAATTTCTTATAACTTCTCAAGGTTTCTGTTAAATGTTTTCATGTGCCGTTTCATTTTTTAACTACATATGTGTAGCACCATCAGTCAGGAAATAAGAATGTCTTAACTTCACAAATCCATAAACTAAGATTCAGAAAAGTTAAGAAATGTGCCAACAATCACAGTCAATGACTGGAGCCAGGGCTCGGTTCTGGGTGTCTGATCCTGGTGCTTGTGTTTTTAGTTCCTGTGCGGCGGGTTATAATTCTTAGTATGAAATTTATTTAGGCAATTTGGGCTTCAAGTCACCTCCTTATTCAGTTCTAGAAGGCACCTACCAAGCTCCTCAAATTAGGTAGATCAGGAAACGTGTGCTGTCTAGTAGAAACAGCAAAGCCAGAGTAAAGGCAGCATTAGCACTGGGACTTTTACTACACGGGCAAATGTCTTATGCAGAAAAGCATTCTACAGGCGTCAAGAAGGGAAAGTCAAACTGAATGGCTATGCCTCAAGTGCCACGGGAGATAGGCCCCTGTCTGCTTTCCTAACACCGGAATTTGCAGAACTCAGCACAGTGCCCATATACATAAGGCACTCACATTAGCATTTGTCAAATAAAAGAATAAATACAACAAGTTTTGGAAATCGAAGAGGTGAACGTCCTAGGAAAACATAAACAGTGACCAGGCTTATGGGAATACTGATCATGGGCCGGTGGGGAGTTCTGGGCTGATAAAAGCTGTGCATACTTTATGAATGAACCAAGTCACCTGCTGAAGACTCAAGGTTACCGAAACTGAACCACCAGACTGACAAACTCACTGACACCAGGATAACAGATCGCTCCGTCTTTTAGGAATCTGCCTGGTATCCAGCTGATTTTACCCCCTCCCGACTTAAGCTTTGCACAGAAGCACAAAGGACAGTCAGTCACGACTGCATATCTGTGTGTCGGTTACAGCAGTCATGGAAGCTTTAAATGGCATGCTGGAACAAACATACGATTTAAAATAGACAGAAGCAGATGATTAACATGTCTGTGCTAAGTTTTTCAGCTCTTCTAAATTGGGTAATCACAGAGAAAAGCAAACCTCAGGGACACACTGTCACACCAGAGACAGCAAAGACCTCCTGAATGTGGTGAGTCAGGAAAAGCTAGCTCCTCCCCCCACCAGCCGCCACTGCAGAGCTGGGAGGCCCCTGCGGTGTAGGTGCTGTAGATGCAGGGTAAGATGCTCAGTTGCTCCAGAGCAGCTCCTTGCTGTGTTCTTTAATCCTGCATCCCTAAAACTCTGACCTCCATCTGTCCCAGAGTCTGAGCCATCCTACCTGCGCTGTTCACACATGGTTGCTGAGGGCACTTGGAGACCCCTGACCCTGCCAACTCAATGGGTACTCGGGCTGCACACAGCAGACTCCCGCTCACACCCACACGTCTTTCTTTTTATGCCCAGCATGACGGCACAGCTATGAACCCACCACTCAATACAGAATTTTAGACAAGTCCTTTCATTTCCCTTAACCTTGTTCAAATGCCACCAGAACTTCATAGTCTCAATGTATAAACCATGTATTCTCTTCTTCCCTCCCTTTCCTTCTTCCTTCTCATTTGATTGTCAGCTCCACGAGTACATAGGCTCATGGTACTGTCCTGGACGATGCTTCAGCATAACATTTACTAGGAAAAACAAATAGGATGTAATACACATAATATTGGTAAATTATAATGTATTGTTTAAGCTTAAAAGTGGATTGTGGGATGGGGCACAGTGGTGAATGCATTTAGATCCAGAACTAGGGAGGCAGAGGTGGGCAGATATTTGTAAGTTCAAGGCAACCCTTGTGTACAGAACTAGTTCTAGTACAATCAGCCAGAGCCACTGAAGGAAACTTTGTCTTAAAATTCAAAAACACCAAAACAAATACATTTGTAAGTAGACTGAGCAAGAGGCCCTTTTTTGATTCCTTCACAATTCCTGTCTTGGGACAGCTGGCATCCTCACTCTAACAGCCTCAGAGTCAAAGCATCATGTCCTTGAGAGGAGATAGAGGTGAACCTTTCCCCAGTGGGTTGCTGTTGTTTATCCTGTATGTGGAAAAGGGGAGGCCCGAGCTTAATAGTGGAGACACTGCTCCGCTGTGCCTGGACTTCAGTCCAGAAGCCCAGCATGACTGAGTCAGTGCTTCTTGGTTAGTTTCTGCTGGGTGACTGTAAGTGCCCAGGTTTGATGCCATTTTCTATATGCTAATAATTCATTCCAAGAAAGCTCACCAAAGGAGAGACCTTCTCAATGAAGGCTTCTCTAGCTACCTCAGTGGGGCTTCTCTAGGCAGTCTTTGGAGAAGCCCCAGAATCTGACATCACTGTTTGCCCTATTAACTGGACTGCTCTAGTTGTCTGTGTTGGAGTTGTAAGCATCTGGTTTAATAACGTTTTTGTGTCTGCTGCTTCTCTTTGCTACTTGATCTTCGTTCCTCTATGTTTGCCTGCTCTGCATTTAGAAACTTGCTCAAAGCTCAGCTTTCCCAGGTCATTTCCTAGACAGTACAGAACACAAGGGAACGCTGTTAGATCCCTTGGGAATGTGGCCATTAGAGGCATCCAAGATGCTTTAAGATTTAACCAAAAGCTTGGGAAGGCCCTGCGCATGTGAGATTTGATTTAAAACCCCATGGAATTAGGAGGTGCAGGGAAGTGGGAAGCAGGGGTATCCTAGTAGAGAAAGCAGCATGAGGGAGACTTGTGGGTACAGTAATCCAATGAGGTCCGCAAGAAGTTGGAGCAGGGGTGAGGAAGGAGCTGTAAGGAAAGGACGTGGGCTCTAACTGTGGCAGAGCCTTGGCAGCCACTGAGGCTGGGGAGTTACAGGATCAGATTTTCAGCTCTGGAAAACCAGTCTGCAGGAATGGCAGAGAGAAGGAAGTGACAGCAAAGGGAAACAGTTGGGAGACGATGGGCTAAGCCAAGGACAGAGAGAATCAAGAGATGAGGAGCCAGCTAGGAAAGGGCGCTAGCATCACAATGTGAAGGAAGTAAGGGGATGAAGAAATTAATCTTTGTCCTGGGCGGAGAGTGGCAAGGCCAGGCCATTCACTGAGAAAGAAGTGGGGGAGGAAACTCAGGCTCACTGGGTAAGGGAGGGAAGTTTACAAAGACAGTTTAATTTTGGACATGTTTATTTTGAAGGGCCTGTTTCCCACATCTGTTTCTTCCTCTTGAATTCCCTGTCTCGGCTCTAGAGCGGCACATTCTCCCCGGCTGCCTCTGGAAAGAGTTCCACTTGCCTTCTCACCCTCGTCACAGAACAGCCACCATTTGTTTAGCTCCTCTCCTAAAGCAGGGATCTCAGGGTCACTTCCTACTTCACTTTAAGATGCTCTCAGTTCCTTCGAGGAAATGCCGAAAGAATACTCTAGGAAGGAATTTCTGTAAATATCCTGAGCAAAACAAAACCATTACAGCCGTTTGTTCCTTTTAATCACAGTTTGTGCCTAAGGCAGAAAATCCTCAGGATTACTTTAATTGAGTAAGTACATAAATAATGTCTAATTTTTCTGTTATAACAATTGCATACACTCCCCTTTCTCACTAGGAAACGTAGAACATTAGACACTATCAATGTGTAATTGTTCAAAAATTACCTGCTAATATTTTCTTGTTACCCTTGAGCATATTGATCTGTCCTTATTAGCTACCAGTCTATAGATGCAACTTGTCTCTTTCAGTAAAATTAACAAGAAATAAGCTCTTACATAGGTGGAGAGATATACTTAGTGAGTGAAACCTTTTAAATAGGAGAAGAAATTGGGAGTCTCATAACACTTGCTCTTTCCATCATTGCCCTGTTGAGTTCTTCGTGGCAACGTGGAGAGACCCTCAGAGGAGCAGGAGGCACAGAGTCTGTGACTCAAACCATAGGCAGGAAGCGTGTACACCTCCAGTTACTCTGAGAGAAGAGCTTGGGGCCACAGAAACCATGTCCGTGGACAATTGAATCCTTTACCAAAGAAAGGGATCTAGAGCTGTCTTCCAGGACACTTTATCTGTGCTCTATCACAGAAGAAAAAGAAAAAGAGAAGGAAAGGGCCAAGAAAAATGGAAATCAGGCAGAGGGAAATTTGTCCAGAAATGCTTTGAGCCCTGAGACTGAAAGGCTTGATGAACCCCACAGCAGAGGCAAACCCTGAACTCTTGTTCAGCTTCAATGGCGCATACTCCTGTCAGCCTCCCGTCTCCAGAAGAGCTCACACATCTGAGTTTTTGTTGTACCATTTCTTCTGACCACAGGCCCATTCTTGTCTGCCATCTTCCAGCCACCCTCATTTCACTTCTCTTAGCCTGACCACTCAGTTGTTTTTTCTCTCAGCCAGTCCTCTATCTTTCCAAACCGCCACTCCAGTAAGTCAGGAGCCTCAGCAAGTGGGCAGCCCTCTGCTTAGACACCTGTTGTTCCTGGCTTACGCATAGCCTTCAGGCAATAACCACAAAACTGAAGGAAGAAGGCCATGCATGGGAGAAAAGAAAGAGGAAGTCCAGGTCCACTGTGCACTTAAGGGGACAGACACCTCTTCTAGGGGCCTTCTGTTTTTCATGATTAAATTCTGTGTACGAAGAAAGTGGCGGGATTAACATTTACAGAGTTCTCTCACGCACAAATGCCCCTTTAATGCAGAACGGCTCAGATGCTCACACCAGCTGTGGACACTGAGGCAGCAATGTGCTGGGAGGGAGTGAGGTTAATTAGGTTCCAGGCAGTGAACGCCCTGAGCGCACGGGACCGTGAAGCCAAGTCCGTTTTGGTGCACCAACTTCAGGTGCATTCTGTATTTTGTCACGCAAGACAGATGGCAGGAGGCAGCTTCCATGACTGATTTGTGGAGACTTTGTGTCACAATGACATGGAGGCAAACAAAAGTTGTCCGATCCGAGGCTTTCAATTCATTCCACCAAGTAGCTGGGAACGACGAGCCTGAGATCTGAGACTCTGGCAGGTAGCCAGCAAAGGGCACGCCAGCCCTCTCTGCAGCAGAGCGCTAAAGTAGTTCCAGGACAGGGCTGGCCATCGACAGTGCGTAACTCTTGCTCTACACAGAAGTCTTACTTTGTCCTTCTTTCCAATTCCCCTCCATTCTTGAATAGTCTGAACAGTATTGTTTTAGTTTATTTAGAAATGTTCTTTCAATTCCTGAGCTCCTTTTTAGAAAAGTAACTAATTTCATTAAATACTGCCTATAGGAAACAATAACAAAGAAGAAAAATGATAATAACCAGAAGAAATTCTAGTTGGCTTTCTAAATTGAGAAATTTTTACTATATGGTAAACCTTCAAATTCTTTGCTTAACATGTCTTAAAGTATATTACCCTAGGACTCTGGACACCTGGGCAGAGTCTTTGCTCAACTGTTCTGAGATGAGGTGTCTTGCCATCGTCTGGGTCTAGGTTTACTCATCTGAATATGAAGTCCTAGGCTAATTAGTCTCTCAATACTATTCTTTAATCTTACAACAAAGGAGACTGCTGCTATATAATCAGTGTCAATTGCTTATTTTTCCATGTTCTCTCAATGAAAACAAGCTATTTATATCACCAAAAAAATAAGCTCACTGAAAATGAACAGTAAGTAACCCTAAATATTCACAAAGATGGGATCTTGCAGCAGAACCAAGATAAGAAGACAAAGACTTCAAGCATATGGCTCCCACACAACTGATCACAAAGCTTCCTGCCAGAGGCTACGCAGGAGCAAGATCTACATCCCTGCAATCAGCTAGGAAACAAATACATTGCTACTATAAACAGCACAGACACTTCGGAAACATAGCTAGCCATTAATACCCCAAACAAGCCATGGAGGGGACAGGAAGATCAACATGTCCTCAAGAAGAAAACACAAATCCAAAATAAATATGAAAAAAATGGTTTGCTAAAAATGCAAGATGGAAAAACTAAACTGGCCGGGAGAATGTGACAGAACGGCAACCTTTTCCTGGCTATAAATCAGGTGTCTTCACTAATGAGAAAAGCTCACAAAGTACCAAATACTACCATAAAGGGGAGCATAGTGCATTCATGAGACCAAATACTTCTGAGCCTTGGAACCCTCGGCTGCTGGAGTTACTGGAAGTGCAGCACACTGAGCTACCCAAGTTTCCCACTGTCACCACCAGCTGGGAAACAGACAAGAACATTCACGGACAAATTGTTCAGTATCTCTAGAGATATTAGGCAACTATGCTGGCACAGTGACATGGGTGCTCCTGATGAACACAGAAGCATCCTGCTCAGGCCTGCTTTCAACTAGTTAGCAAGACTCACACATTCTTTCATTTTGGCAATAAAATATGTGCCGCATCTTAATACTAGACAAGACAACAAGCATTTGTGAAACTTCTATCCATAGTAAACGTAATAAAAAGAAGAAGATGTAGAAAACAGAATACTAACAGTGGTCACGATTCTGCTGGGCTGACACAAAAGCAAATGTTTTCTGACTTTTCTAACATAAAATAGATCAAATCAAATGCTATAAAGTTAACGAAACGTTATGGTTAGCTTAGAACAAATGAATTTAATTTAATTTTGTTGTATAAATTATTCAAGAAATTAAATGGGTTGAGTAAAGTTTACTTTATAAAAATATTCCCTCTATAGTGAAATAATTCTATATAAAATATTTATACTAGGAATGGGCTAGTATCTCTCAAATAAGGATAATAGGAAAAAACATCCTTTGTGTACTGAAGGCTGGTCACCAGCTGGGGGCACTACTGAGAACAGGATAATAAGGGACTGACAGAGTGGAAGGGATGACTTGGAGGTCAGGTCTAGTGAAGCTTTACTTAGCTTCAGGCTTCACTTGAGCTGAGTGTCTTCCTAACATGAGGTTTAAGGCTGGCGGTAGGGCCAGCGTAGCAGAGCCGGTCAGCCAAGGCTGAGACCTCTGAAATGGAGCCACAGGAACTCTTCTTCCTGTTAGGTCCTTTCTCTCAGGAGTTTGCCACAGTAGCAAACACTGACCTGAATAGAACCTCAAACAGACATGGAAGGCACCCACCTCAGTGCATTGGTCAGACTGTGATGGAACCTGACTGAAAAATCAGTTGTGAAATAACACTGTTGAGTCCATTGGAGACTGGAAAGAAACACTTCGGATTTAGCAGAAGAATAAAGCCGAGGACTGTCTAACCGCAGATGTGGAGCTGAATGGAGCACTGAAGAACACAAGGTGGAGAAGAGTCCACATAAGAAGTCCTGTGTGACAAGGTCCATGTCATACACTCGAATCTTGACAAGGGGAAAATGTGAATGACGGAACAAACAAAAGAGTTAAGATTGGAAACGTTAGCAGGTAGCTATTATTTCATAAAATGATAACCAAAAAAGTTGGCTTAAAATGAAAAAAAGATTGACAAGTGATTTTAATAGATTGTTCAGGAGGTAGGGGTCACTGTGAGTAATTAATTGTACCTCATTAAGCCTGGTTCAAATGCTGATAACTTGCTGTGAAGTTTTGCCTACTACCAAAACCAAGTGACATTGGTTGTGCAGTTGATTAAACTTTTATTTCTAAAGAAAACAGACAAGATTTTAAAATAATTCTTACGAAAGTGTAGGCGAGCATTTTAGATGGTATTAGAAAAATACATTCCCCTCAAATGTCTAATAAAATTCAACTGTTCTCAAAACTCAATCATTCTTCTTCCCAAATATTTATTCCTAGGGTCTTCAGAATAAAATAAAGATGGCATACATACCTGTAAACTCATCTCTAACCTGGTTTCTATGAATATTTGTGTAGCATGTGGACTAGTGGTCTATACACATTTAGATATAGTGAACTAGTGTTAAAAAAAGCGGGAGACATCAGGAAGCTTGTTCTTTGTATTCCTAGAGCTAGGGAGACCCCTTACACCCCAAAGAGCATCATCAGTTAAGAAATGAACAGACAATTCTCTCTTGTGTTAAGTGGAATATCATGATAACATAATAATAAAAAATAAAACCAGAAAAAGCTCCTAATTACAAGAAAGGGGAAGTTGCAACACTGTGATTACAAGGTAGTGGTGGGGGGGCATATGGTGACATTCTGCAGAGTTCCTACATCTGCAGCATAGGCTAAGTGACCATTAAACACGTAAAAGTCCAGGACACCTGTCCCATTTGGTTCAAAGGTAGCAATTGTGCCTCATTTCCTAGAAAGACTGCTCTGGCAGAAAAATCCCACATTGAAAATAGAAATTTAAAACTTATTTGTCAAAGTACAATGGAAACTACTTTATCTTCATTTATTTTGAGGAATGTTGTAAGTGGACCTGTGTTCAGCTTTTCCTAACGGATGCTGTAGATGTATAGAAAAGACGGGAGTATCTACAAGGGGGAAAGGGTTCGATAAGAGCAAAAAGGTGACAGACCTCAAAATTAACACCCACTTCCGTGAATTCCCCCTTGCCTAAAAACTGCTACTGGTAACACAAGAACCTTCTGAAATACCTCCAGCTACAACACACTTAAAGCTTCTCATGGATCCAGCCAGTGCTAGTTCACAGAGAGAAGGCTGGCAGCCTACTTCCGACCACCACCAGCTCCTATGAAGAACATCCATTATGTTTACACCTACGCCAATGCACGGCCGACGTCTCTGTCCTATTTAGTCCCCAAAGCTTCACTTCACTCTGGTTCCTGAGTTGTCACCAATGCTTTAGAAAAAGAAAGGAAGGAGACTGAGCATTGTTACAGTTTGCTTAATTTCAAAATAAAACCTATAAAGAAACTGTGGGTTCCCGGATTGTTTCAGAGAAAACAGTGGCTACACCACCCCAGGCAGCAAAATCAGGAGTCCTCAGCCTGGTGCCTGCGCTCTCATGGGCTTGCCTTTTTCTCATGGTGATGCTTTCCAAGGGAGAAACCAGTACTGATGAGAAGGAATACCAAATTCTGGAAGGTATGAGACCTACTGTTCAGCAGAGTAGGGTGGCATTCAAAGCTACTGAAAAAGGCCTAGTTACCATGACTGCAAAAGCACACCTTCCTGGGGAAAAAAGGAAAAAGAACAGAGAAAGGGAACCTGCCAGGCAGCCTCTGTCTGCAGTTGCTAAGGGCCCTCCAGGTGCTTTGTATTCCTCACACCCTCAAGAGGAGGCAGACAAAAGCTCATCAGTGTTCCCTGTTCTATACAGATGTCAGCTCCTCACACCCTCAAGAGGAAACAAACAAAAGCTCACCAGAGTCTTCCCTGTTCTACACAGATGTCAGCTCCTCACACCTTCAGGAGGCGGTGGACAAAGGCTGACCAGACCCTGGCTCTTCTATACAGATATCAACTCTAGAAAACAAGTTTGAAATGGAACTTAGCTGGCTCACGTGTTTATACAATTCTATTTGGGTTTTAAGCCAGCCACACTGGTTCAACTCCCATTTTCTGATTGGTAAATACAAGCATGGGTGCCACTCTTCATTGCTAAACGCTAGCCAATGATTGCTCAGAACATGCAGATCACCTAGCTCTGCTCACAGGCCTCTAGTTTCAGATCTGAGCTATCTCAGGCAAATGGGCATTGAGCCATGTACTCGCCTAGATTGTGCCTGACCCAGTACGGGCAATTTTACAGAATTTGGCCCATTGTTTTAAGATGTCCTAAAAATCCGTCTAAATTTTAAATTCAAATTACTTCTAATACTTTATGAATTATTGACATTTATACTTTGTCTACTAAGTAGGAAATGCAAAGCCCTCTAAGATACTTTTCAAATACCCGATAAACACTATACACAAAGCAGCAGAGAGGAGCCTGGTATAACCAAGGCCCTTAATGGTTCACTGGCATTGGCAGAGAGGGCAGACAAACTCCTGAATCTAACAGGAGACTGACAGAAATCTAAAAATAGCCTACTTCATCACTTCAGAGAATGGAGTCAGGGTAGTGATTTACTCAGGGTCTGGCTTCATTTCCATGACAGTGCATCGCTACAGGGAGGATAAAAGCACTGCACTAGGATAAGAGGGTGTGTGGGTGGAGAGGTGCTGGCAAAGACAGGACAAATACCCACACAGGAAACCAACTGTCACTGGGATCCCAGTACAGATATTGAGAATTAGATGCCACGCTGAAAGGAGTGGATCAGACAAGGGGACATAAATGGCAGTCTGAAGGAGGCAGACTGCTCCCTGAGATGACTGAAAGGAACAGGCAGCAGAAACACACAGCCCAAAGGTCCCTGCAACACTGGACCCAGTAGATGCTGATGTTAGACTTCCAGGTTTGTAATCAAAGAACTGAAAATCCTGCTGCTATGAAAAGGGCGTGTCTGTCAGTCATGCCTTGACCGCTAGAGACCCGCCTTTGGCACTCTTGGATCTGACAAACTCCTTCAAGCCCAGCTCTCTGCCATTCTGATCTGCTGCTGAGTTGCCAGTCATGTCTGAGGCCATTATTTTGACAGCAGGAGTTTTCAAAGGACACACTAAGTAGTCCAGGTTTTAAGAGACCAAAGTCTGTTAAGAACTCTGGGCTTGAGCCAGGCTGGGTGGCACACACTTCTAAATTCCAGCATCCAGGAGGCAGAGGTGAGTGGATCTCAGTGAGCACAAGGCTAGCCTGGTCTACATATTAAGTCCCAACCCAGCCAGAGACAGAGTGAGCCTCTGTCTCAAAAAACGAAAGTCCCAAACCTTCTGAGCTTGTGAGCTTCGGTGGGAACTCGGGATGGGAGGGGGGGATGTAGATGTAGGACCATGTAGTAAGTATTAAAAAATAAAAATTAAAGATTAATAAGACCATACCTTCATCCTAAAAGAAATAATAAAAGGACTCTGGACTTTATTAAGTCCAGAATCATCATTTTTCTTTTCTTTCTTTTTTTTTTTTTGATTTTTTGAGACAGGGTTTCTCCGTAGTTTTTGGTTCCTGTCCTGGAACTAGCTCTTGTAGACCAGGCTGGCCTCGAACTCACAGAGATCCGCCTGCCTCTGCCTCCCGAGTGCTG